>NW_026605728.1:0-23384 GCF_945859685.1 Eupeodes corollae | reverse complement strand
AGACACCGCAAGGTGGTGTTCTATCCCCTCTCCTCTGGAACCTAGTGGTGAATAAAACCCTAACTAGTCTGGATGCGGAGGGTTTCAGAGTGATAGCCTATGCGGACGACGTTGCTATAGCAGTTTCAGGAAAGCATCTTAATATCCTCAAAGAACTCTTACAAAATGACTTAGACAGACTAATACTTTATAATGATCGGTGTGGACTGGGTGTTAACCCACACAAAACCGATCTGGTCTTATTTTCGAGGAGATACAAAATTCCATTTGTCAACCCTTCTTATATTAAAGGAATCCAATTAAAATTCTCAGACGAGGCCTAGGTCTTGTCTTAGACAAAAAACTAAATTGGAAACGCAACGTACAGGAAAGAGTCAAAAAAGCTATTGTAGCTCTCTTTTCTTGCAAAAAAGCTATTGGTAATAAATGGGGTTTACAGCCCAGAATCACGCATTGGCTATACACATCGGTAATCAGACCGATTTTAACGTACGGTGTGGCAGTATGGTGGACTGCTTTAGAGAAAGTTATAAACAGGGACAAGTTAAATAAAGTCCAACGTTCAGCCTGCCTATGTATAAGCGGATCGCTTCGCACGACCCCGTCTGCAGCACTGGACACCTTGCTCTACCTTACACCTCTTGACATATTTAGCAAACAAATAGCTGCAAGCTCTGCTATTCGCCTCAATGCTTCGTCGCAGTGGACTAACAACAACATTGGCCACTCCGTAATTCTAAGGTACTTAAGGTACTTAGAATCAATTCCAAAGCACACAGACGACACCATCCCCCAACTACAATTCGACAGGAATTTCCAGATCTCTATACCTACCAGATCTTTTTGGGAGGATAGGACATTCTTGGAGGATGAGTCAATCCATTTTTATACAGATGGCTCAAAAACCAAAGAAGGGGTTGGTGGAGGTGTGTACTCTGAACGACTGAAATTAAGTCTCTCATTCTGCCTTCCCAATCATTGTAGCGTGTTCCAGGCGGAACTTTTAGCGATTAAGGAAGTCTTGTCTTGGCTCAAAGAAAACGTGATATCAACATCTGATATCCGTATTTTCTCCGACAGCCAGGCCGCTATCAAATCTCTGGACTCTGTCTCTACAAACTCTATAACAGTCCATAATTGTCGATCATCTCTAATGGAGATGGCGCAACAGTTTAATATTCACGTTTGCTGGGTGCCGGGCCATAGAGACATTCCAGGTAACTGTAAGGCAGATGAACTCGCCAGGAACTGTACAGTACAGTCCATCCTACCACGTTTGGCAAGTACTGGCATACCAATCGCTACTTGTAAATTGTTGCTAATGCAAGACGCTGCGAGGAGGGCAGGCACCAGGTGGAACAACATCTCCATGTGTCAAGCCACAAAAAACATCTGGCCAACACTGGATATAAAACGTTAAAGGTGCTTGCTCTCTCTAAGCAGATCGCATATAAGCTCGATAATAGGTGTCATAACCGGACGCTGTCTAATAGGAAAGCACGCCACGAGACTAGGCGTATTCTCAAATGACTTTTGCAGAAGCTGTATGGACGAGGAAGAGGAAGAAACGGTTCTTCGTCTTCTCCGCACATGATCTAGCTCGAAAACGCAAGAATTACCTAGGAGAATTCTTCTTTAACGATCCAAACGATCTTAATCATATCGGTATAATCAGCCTCTCACATTTCGTAAGGGACTCAAGCTGGTTCCATTGAGCTTAGGAGGAAGCCTCAAGATTCATGTGGTATCACAATGGGCCATTAAACTGGCCTGAGTGTGTCCGTTTCCATCTTGGACAGCCACTATAACCTAACCTAACCTAACCTACCAACGACTACAATCTGAAGGACTGCCATGGACTTAGAAGATTTACATGTATATAATTTCATACATCAAGCTTTATTTTATCTTTAATTCTGTTATGCTAAGAATTCAGCTTAATTATAAAGATAATTTTGAGGAAGTGACATGTGGAATATGATTACTCCAAATAAACCAATTTTACTTGGTAACGTACCCATCCAGCCAAAAATGATCATCATTGCTGTACAAAATTCTCTTGTAAAAATCGGGACCGATTTCAATCTTGTTTTGATCCATTCACCTAACACGTGACGAGGTAAATGGTCATGGTCTTTCGGTTCCAATTCTTGCACTACACTAGTTGGATTTTGAAAGCTCGCAAACCATTATCCTTCCACAAAATCTTCCATGATGAGTCACTTAAACCGGACCATTATTTTGGTACAAAATTTGCACGATTTGCAAACGTTGTTCAGGAATAAATCTATTCCTTATGAAAACTGAGCTTAAGTGACAGCTGTCAAAACGACTTTAAGATAAGTTTAATTCGAATTGATATATTTTACCCTTAATACTTAAAAATATCCTTTGTTCCTAATAAAACAAAAACTTCCGTTTAATACTTAATTTGATATTTTTGTGTTTCCCAGTTCCTAATTGTCTTTCAAAAGGAAAATAAATTTATTCACAACCATAATATGTTGAAAACTACTGTAATTTTCTTAAAAAATAAGGTGAATACAAGCAAAATTTTGGTATAGGGTATAACCCTAAAATAAAAACAAAATAAGATTTGAAAGTTCAGACCTTCAATTCTCATCTGGACCCTTGTCACACGTTTTGTGATGTGATATGTGAGGATGATTGGTTTTAACTTTGGAAAATAATTTCTTTTTCCCTCTGTCACGTCGTTGTTGTTTTATATTTGCCTTTATTTTCTATTGCTCCCAAACGTGTTAAACGTCCCTCGAGGACTCTCGAAAGAATAGATCACACATGTAAGAAAAAACACAACACATCTCAGCTCCATTGAACCGTATACAAAGCTATAAAAATGTCTATGCCCTCTACCGACCACAACGCCACCACAAATCAATCAAATCCGCCCTGATTTACCCCAACTTATTAAAGCTTTGTCGCCACTGCTCTTGTTCAGCAGAAATAAAAAGGAAAAAAGAACAAACATCCCCAAGAGAACATAAAATAGAATATGAAAAATCTAATCGAAATCCAGGTTATAGAGAGATATAAATTACGATTACACGACATGCACTCTCCGGATCCGGATGGGAAGAACATCTAACATCATAATGCGGGCTTTTCTATAAATCAGCAGCAACAACAAAACGTTTTCTCGAGAGGTTTTCACCTTCACTCTCAGCAAAAAAAATACCCACTGTTAAGCCTCATCCAAGTCATCGAAGGCTCCCCCTTCTGCCTCACAGCTTTAAGCAGTATTGATAAATGCTTATTTATGATGTTAGAAGATGTATAACCACCTAAAACCTATCTATAAGTATATACGTCATGTGATGAGGACGGATTTCTGATTCACCCTCAACTCTATCCATATACAGTTGAGCCTGAGGATATCATTTTACCGCACTTCTTGTGCATCAGTTTCAGAGCTTATCAAAGAAAGTTGCACACCATGAACACACCATACACAACTCCACACAGGCCCACACACGTGGCCATACAAAAACAACTTAGGTATATTTAGTTTAGTAAAAATGAAGACACTTTTATTCACGTTAGAGGTGTTCATTCGCAAGGACCTTAACTCTATCTTCTTCTTTGCTTTTCTTTTTCCTTCTTTCGTTATCCGCTGCTTCCGTATCAAGTAACATGAAGCTGATGCGAGAGAAGGTCATAAATCTATGTTGTTTCTATATTTTATCATGACAGACACCCGGAATCCCAAGAAGAAGAAGAAGAAGAAGGAAGGAAACTGCAAACAGCCAAGTTGAAGGAAGATCCATAATTTCCCTTAAACTTTCATCGAAGACTTTAGACGAAACGAAGCAGTTAGGTATATTAGCTTCTTTATTCGTGAATCTTTTGGACTGATGTATCTTGGATATTTTATCACTCATTTTTCACGGATGACGCGTTAACATCAGAAACTCAGTCAAGAAGCAACCAGGGTTGTTAAAAATTGGCTCTGTTAACTTAAGCTTACTCGTCTCTTGGAAAAAGTTTAAAGTTTTCTTCTTCTCTCTTTTTCCTACTTTTTTTCTTTTCTTCTGTCTCTTCCTCTTCCTCTTCCGATTTCTTGTTCATAAATGCAATATTTTATTTTCTTCTAAGACAGTTCATTTGTTTGCTAAACTATGCTTTGCACAATACAAATAAGTTGCCTTCTGCTTTTTTTCTTCCTTATCATCTTTTTTAAATTCATTTTAATTTTTTTGTTCTTCTAGTTCTCTTGTTTCTTCGAGTTCTATTAGTTGTTTACCATTTCTTATGGTTCTTCTAGTTCTTCCAATCCTTTTAGTGTTCTAGTTCTTCCAGTTCTTCTAGAGCTTCTAGGTCTCCTCGTTGTGCCAATTTTTCCAGTTCTTCTAGAGCTTCTAGATCTTCTCGTTGTGCCAATTCTTCTTGTTCTTCCTGTTTTTTAAGATTCTTCTAGTTGTTCTAATTCTTCTTATTTTTTTAGCTCTTGTAATGTTTCTAGGATTTCTAGTTCTGTCAATTAATCTAGTGCTTCCACTTTTTAAGATTCTTCTAGTTGTTCTGTTATTTTAATTCTACTACTTCTACTAATTTCAAGTGCCCGTGGCATGATGGTTAGTGCACTGGACTGTAATACCAGAGGTCCTGAGTCCAATCCCTGCCTGTTACATGTAAAGTTTTTTTTCATGGGTGCTGCCTCTTGCGAGGAATTGAAAAATCCTCCAAGAGTAATTCTTGTCATGAAAAGTGTAGTTCGGATTTGGCTTTAAGCTGTAGGTCCCCTTCATCCCGGGCAACAGTAGCAATACCCAGGAATGGTTGAAAGTTGCAAATCACTGTTTTCTGCTTGTTCCAATTCTTCTTATTCTTCCAGTTATTTGAGATTATTCTAGTTGGTATTATTCGTTTTGTTTTTCTAGATTTTCTTGCTCTTGCAATTCTTCTAGTTTTTCTATTTCTACTAGTTCATCATGTTTTTTTTAGCTTGTCTAATGATTCTAGTGGTACCCGTCATGCTAGAGGTCTTGGGTTCGATCCCTGCCTATTCCATCTAAAGTCTTTTCACGGGTACTGCCTCTTGCGAGGAATTGAAAATTTCTCCAAGAGTAACTATTGTCATGAAAAAGTGCTTTCTCAAAATTAGCCGTTCGGAGTCGGCATATAAATTGTAGGTCCCCTCCATTCCTGACAACATTACTCGCACACAGGAATGGTTGAGAGTTGTAAGTCACTAGGCCTTGGTTCTCAACGGACTGTCGCGCCACCCAATTTATTTATTTTTTTTTTTTTAATGATTCTAGTTCTTTTAGTTCTGCAAGTTTTTCTAGTTCTTCTAGCTCTTGCTTCTAGGTCTTCTTATTGTGTTAATTCCTCTAGTTCTTCCAGTTTGGTAAGGTTCTTCTAGTTGTTCTATTTCCTATACTTAAACTAATTCTGTGTGATTATTCTAGTTTTTCTTGCTTTTTCAGTTCTTGTGGTTCTTTAAGAACTTTATATCTTTCTAGTTCTTCCAGTTCTTCTGCTTTTTCTGGTTCTATGGTTCTGGTCTTGTTCTTCTAGTTTTTCTGGTTCTTCAAGTTTTTCTAGTTGTTCCGATTCCTTAAGTTTTTCTAGTTCTTGTAGTTTTGCTAGTTTTCATTTTCTTCTACTTGTTACAATTTTTCTAATTCTCCCAGATTTTTAAGGTTCTTCTTGTTGATCTAGTTGGTCTAGTTCATCCAGTTTTTCTAGATTTTTTAGTTCCTCCAGTTGGTTTAGTTGTTAAATATACTTTTTAATTCTTTCACTTCTTCCAGTTTCTTAATATTGTTCTAGTTCTTCCAATTCTTCTAGTTTTTCAGTTTTGCTTAGTTCTTCTTGTTTGTTTAGTTTAACTAATTTGTCTGGTTATTTTAGTTCTTCTATTTCTCCTAGTTCTTCAAGTTTTTCTAGTTCTTCTAGCTCTTCTAATTCTTCTAATTGTGCCAATTCTTCTAGTTCTTCCAGTTTTTTTAAGATTCTTCTAGTTGTTCTATTTCCTATACTTCAACTAATTCTGTGTGATTATTCTAGTTTTACTTGTTTTTTTTCAGTTCTTCTGGCTCTTTAAGAACTTTTAAGCTTTCTAGTTCTTCCAGGTCGGTCTTGTTCTTCTAGTTTTTCTGGTTCTTTCAGTTTTTCTAATTGTTCCGATTCCTTAAGTTTTTCTAGTTTTTCATTTTCTTCTACTTGTTACAATTTTTCTTATTCTTCCAGATCTTCAAGGTTCTCCTTGTTGATCTAGTTGGTCTAGTTCATCTAGTCTTTCTAGTTCCTCCAGTTCTTCTAGTTGTTTAATACGTTCTTTCAATCCTTCTAGTTCTTAAAGTTTTGTTTACAAGTTGTTCTTCTAGTTCTAGTTTTTCTAGTTCTTCGAGTTATTTCAATTCTGCTAGTTCTTCTCATTTTTAAATATTTTAGTTCTTCTAGTTCTTCTAGCCCTTTAAGATTCTTCTATTTTTTTTCAGTTCTTCCAGTTCTTCTAGTTCTTTAAGATTCATTAAGTTCTTCTCATTCTTTAAGGTTCTTCGATTTCTTCTAGTACTCTTAGTTTTTATAGATCCAATAGGTCTAAAAGTTTTTTTTTCATATTTCTTGTTCTTCTTGATTTCTTGAAACTTTTCTTCGCTTCATCTTCTTTTAATCAATCTTCTTTGAAAACTTAACCTGATTAAAAAAAGTCGCGCATCCCTTAAAAAATAACGACACTGTTCGATGGAGAACTTGTGTTCCTCGCAGCTTAAGCTTGGAAGCCTTCGCGGACATTTGAAAAGTTTTTACTCTAGCAGTCTTACCATTGGGGGTGGTCCTGAATTTTCTTATCCTTTTTACATGTACATAATAATACCCATACGAGTTCGTTCACCATAGAACCAAAGTATGTACCGTATCTAACGTACAACAAGGAAGCCCAGGATATGTTGGGGAAAAAGTTTCACAACGGATAAATAAATCACCAGAAGTCTAATTTAATAAAAAGTCGAATTCTCTTGGTGGCATTCGCGAAGAACTTAACTATGTATCGTGTATATTCTAAGTTAGAAGACGAAACGCTGTTCTATGGTGTCCTTGATAAACGGTGTGATGGCACGGTGCGGCGCAGCGCAGCGCTGCTCAAGGAAAAAGAGAAGGTGCTAGTGGCTAATTAATGAACCCTTTGGTAGCGCTATTTGCTATAATGTAGGTACGTGTTACTCTGACGGATTATGTGAACGTGGAAAGTGTGCTTAGGTTTCGTGTCTTCCGATCCAACAACATAGAAACATGTGAAAGTGAAGTGGGTTGGAGAAGGATGGCTGTGAATATGTACATTTTGTAAGTTAAAGACTAAAAGCAAAAGGATTCTCTTCAAATGAACCTAAAGGATGCCTCCCAACCTAACTTTATGCTGCTGCTATAGAGTGAACTTGTATCTATGTACAAGGAACGTTCGTTGGGGGCTAAAAGTTTTGCTGATTTATTCAATTTTCTCCGGGAGATGTCGTTTGTGTTCTTTTTTATTTTTGTTCTTTGCACCAGAGGTTGTCATCATCAACTTGGGTTTTGTTGGAAGAGAAAGTTCCTTGTATATGCGATTCCTCCAATCATCATTAATTCTTTCGGAAGGTCGGTCGGTTCGCTGGATAGGGTTGAATTAATTTGACAGAGCAAAACGTAAAACAAAAAAATTGAAATTGGCGAATCAATGGCAAAAGCAATTGACTGTAACAAACAAATTAATTGTCAATTCTATCGGCGAAGTTAAAGTAAGGAGGGCAAATAAGGTACAATCGCTACCTTTGAATGAGACATTAAAGAGGTTTGGATAAATTAAAAGGGTACTTCTTGAAAATTAAGGACAAAAATGGGTAAAACACCCAGAAAAACAATATGGAGAAATAACGCCGAGTGGAATATTGATAAGGGACGAGTTATGTTGGCAATTTTTTGATGTTTGAAAAGATTCTTTTAAGGTCTTAATGGCTTAAGGTATCTCCAAAAGACTAACATTAGGCCTAAAACAATTTTCATCCAACTGATTTACAAAAATATTCAATAACAAAGATGGGAATCTAAAGCTGAGAGAGTGTGTGTGTAAAATCATGCAAACACCAAACACATTCTCTTATTCAGTCCTCCAACCAATCAAATTACTTCTTTTTGACAATTTAATGGGAGTGTATAAAAACAATGCAATTTTAACAAACAGAATCTCAAGTGCTGACATGATCCTAAATTAGAAGATTTTTATACTTTTCTAAAGGATTGCAGAAAAATGAATTTAAGTTTTATAAAATGGTGATCCTTACAAATTGGCATCAGCTTGTGGCGAATTTTTTAAGAACTTGATTGTGAGTGATTTTTGACATTTGTACTATGGAAGAAATGTCACAATTGATATAAATTTGTCAAATGGTGCTAGCTTCATCCATTTTATTTGTAGTTGGTACTCACATAAACGACTTTTCTTCTTATCACTTTTACAAAAATCTGTGTTTTGGTTTCTAAACCTCTAGGGACGGCACCTGCTTCAAGTCCCTTTTTAGAAGAGTATTTCTTTAGAATTTAATCTCTCCCAGAAAATTCTATTTTCTTAATATCAAATCACAACAAATCTCAGAAATCTTATCCTGAGCATAGAATCTAACGCCTTATTAATTAAATTGCTCCGAATAATATAACGATAATTGCTGCACCATACCAAAGTGCTTCATTGAACGAATAAGACAACATCTTTCTCGCCACAACGTAGACGTTCAGCGTAAGTCTATAGTAGACCAACCTGCACATAAAAGAAAAAAACCAAGCCCTAGCCAAAGACATCTTTTTGTCCCATCATCGGTTCTCGAGCACAGATCGCATAACAATCAAGATTCCAGAAACCACACTGCCTCAGGAATAACATCGACGACAGCCAAGCGACCAACCGACGACGACGACACGGGACGATGCGACAGTGTGATGACGCGCCGACGACGACGTACGACTTGGCTGGACGCTGTGCTAGACTATTAAGCTGGTTTGCCTTCACGATTGGGTTAGAAACAAAAACTGCGTGTGTAGCAGCAAGTTGTTTTGCCAGGGATCGATTCCAATCTTATATAGAAACTTAAGCTTCTTGAGGAAAAATGGAAAAGGAATAAGATCATCATGAAGCGATAGAGAGCTATTTGCGAAGAATGGAACGTTTCTTCAACGTTGTTGGTCGTTCGTCTAAGAAAAACAACATCTAATTCTCTTGTGACTCAAAGTCTCTGTTTGTATCTAGAAATATACTTAAGTCTATTCGTACCGTGTACCGTCTGGCTGAACTATCTATATGGAGGCTAGACGGTAAGTTTTTGGTCTGAGTTTATTGCAACTGTCTTAAAGTGATGGTGACTTCGTACGCATGTCTTAATTAGTTTATAATTATCATGAGTGTAGACAGTCGGGATGGCATTCGAGAGCTGATGATATTATATTATGGCTTCCAGATAAAGGATAGTTAGTTTAGGATAATACTCGTAGTTGAAATGAAGCTTAAAAGTATCCAAAAACATAGGCGGAATACCAGTCTCCAAATGAATCATATAGTTTGGGGAACAAGCTGGTATTTTAAAAAAACCTTTTAATAAAGTAACGTAGAAACTTCTCCACTGTTTCAAATGGTCAGTAGCCCATGCTTGTGCTCCATATAGAAGAATGGTTGTTGTAGTTGCAAGAAATATCGCTTGCTTTGATGTTTATTCAGCTGCCCCAAACAGAGCAGATAGCACGCTTTATCTGCTAGTTTGCCTTAAAGATGTTTTTTTCATACTGGAATTCGATGAAATCAACACTCCCAGACATTTATACTTCTTAACGATATCTATTTCCTGTCCGTTAAACGCCCACTTTTCCAGCGGTGAATCTCTTCCTCCGCCACTTCTTAAGATCATCATTTTAGATTTAACCAGGTTGACAGATATATTCCAACTCTTACAATAACTTCCTAATCTGTTGATCATAAGCTGCATGCCTTCAACTGTCTCTGCGAGAAAAACGATGTCATCTGGAAAATATTTACCCTGGAATTTTCGTCTGACGGAGCGCAATTCCACCTTTAACAGCATCTGTGATATCATTTATGTATAAGATAAACAGTAATGTGCTTACTCCTACTGTTGTCGAAACCTCTTACACTAATTTTTTATAGCGTGTTGAATTCGTATCGGTGTATACATGTTTTCACCTCGGAGAGCAGAGAGAGAAAAAACTTCAGCCTAAAAAGTTTAGCAAACATCTATGAATAAGCCACAATGCACTTTCAGAATTTTCGAAGATTTTTCATTGTCGCTAACTGAAAGATAGAATATAAATAGTTAGAACTGGAAAACTTATAAGAATGATGCATAAGACTTAAATTTTGGTTGAAGAACAAATTTGTATATTCTTTTCACAGAACCACTCACCTACCGAGAATACAAATATTTTTACTTTTGTACAAAAGTACTTTTCGGCTTATGTCGTTAAGCCTTAAGAAGCAACACACTAGCTTAGTGGAATGCAGTAAGAACAGCTTATCACCCATTCACAAATCTTATGCAAATCAAAAATGCAAATTGGCAACAGAAGTAACAAGCTGACAGTTTTTTATTTAGTCTCTACTTAAATTACTTATTTTCAGCATTTTGAAAATGTCGTGAGTAATGTAAAGAAAATAAATAACGAGTATACACAAATAAAATAGGAATGTAATTTGCATTTTTCAACGATCTCAGCGAAAATTAAACGCAGCTAATAATAAATAATAAAAAAAATAGTGGTAGTGCTTTCAGAGTTTTATGTTTCTAGGTCCTAATTCTCATTGGACTGTTGCACCATCTCATTTATTTTACTTTCTTAATGATTAAAACTGGCTTCAAACAACTAACTAAAATTTATCTAAATGCGTAATTTACAATTATTTCTAAATCTTCATTGTTCTTTCACCTAACAAGAGTAAATAATTTCACTTCATATTCGAATGATATTACTCCCAAACGAACACAATGAGAGTACCAAAAACTTGTTCATCCTCAAATTTGAATTTTCTTTGAACACATCTGAACAGCTGACTTCATCCGCCATTTTTCAAAGGTGTTCGCCATTTTTCATGTGTGGGGAGTATGCACATCTTTTTGCATAAGTATTTGTTCCCCACATTTTTTTTATATGGAGTTAATACATATGCAAGTTTATGTGCAAATCGCAGTTTTTAAAAAACTCAAACGATATTCCGTCTTCACCTGGCGCTTTATTATTTTTGGATTTGTAAATAACCTCTTCTATCTCAAGCAGCGAAGGAAATATCTCTTACTTTTCTGCATTCATCATCAAACCACTTTTGCTTAATTTGTTTGGTACTGTAAGCCAGATTGTTGAACTTTGGAGTAGCGGTTTTTATCATTTCAGATAGTTTTTCGACTTCTTCGAAGCACTTTAAAGCTCGATTTCGTTGTTTAAATTTTGTTGAAAAATCGCACGATGACTATCCCTCCATAATAATTTTGGAATTAGTTCAAGTTGATGGGACCTACGAAGCAGGGGACCCGAATCCTAACGGCTGATTTGAGAAAGCACTTTTCGTGACAAGAATTACTCTTAGAGAATTTGAGAATTCTCTGGCCAGAGGCAGTACCCGTGATGGCACGGTCAGGGATTGGATCCAAGACCTCTGGAATTGCAGTCCTAAACACTAATTATTATGCTATGTTTATTAAGATCATTCCATGGAACCGCTTCAGCTTCGGTTTCGTCTGCGTTACTATGGGCCTCCTTGAAGGTTGCTTTAAATGACACTTCCATTTTCAGCAACTGTTATTTTTCTCAAAAGTTTGTTTTGATTTTTCGTGCAGTAAAAGATATGAATTTTGAAATCGAAAAAATTGAATTTATTGTGGGAGTAGCTTACACCGTCTAGAGAGGGTATGTTCAGCTCATGGAGCAAGAAGAAGCGCAGACTGAGAAACGATTGGTTGGTCCGGAAGCTCAATCTACGAAGTTCTTTAATCTATGAGGAGTTCTTCGAAACTCATTTTCTGTTCTAGAAAATAAGAAGCTTTCAAGAAAAAAAATATTGTATAGTTACTCAATAACTTACCTTTTAACTTTTTCTAATAACCAATGGTTATCCCTCCAAAGTCCAAAACCAAATGTATTTTGGGAAATAGCTATAACTCCAGCCTATGAACTTGGTGGTAGCACACACAAGTTGTTGTTGTTTCATTCTTATATTCAATTATAAATTCGGCAAGCAGCTGCCTTAAACTTTGAGTATAAAATTTCATACAAAAAACCTCCTTACAAATGTATTTTGTTTTTTGACTTTTCTTACAGCTGTTGAGCTGTCACATAAACCAAATGTTCAGCAAATTTGAACTAAAGCTTCCGTTTGGAGTCACATTACGTAACATAATGTTCTTTTCCGTACGATTGTCAAACGAAACTTAAGATCAAAGTTTAATTGTGATATCATGCATTGAGTTCCTATTTCTGAACTAGTAAACGTCAGGCGTCAGGCGTCAGCCAAAACTGAAGCGTGTTTGTGTTTCAGCCGTTAATGCCTGCCCTATTGCCTTATAGTGCCTTATTAATTTTCATAAGGAAACTCTTTTTAATGTTGAATTGAAGCCTTTTGAATTGGAATGGTTCATCTGTAGGAATTTTTTGGATTCAAGGAGTAAAAACACTTTCACCTATTCCAATGTCGCCGCCGGTTAAGATATTAGTACTTATAATGTTTCGCGGTCATCGAACATACCTAATTTCAATTCCAGTTTACGTGAAGAAACACCGAACAGCTGAGTTAAGAATCTGTACTAGGTACGAAGTGACCTGTTCTGAGTCTATGACTTTGACTTTTGAAAAAAAAAAACTCCCTCAAAGCTCTTGCTATCTTCGCTTAATGCGATAATCCCTATTTGATTGAGAAATTAATAGTGTTGTATGTTATTTTGTAAATCACTGTTAAGACTTGCAATAAGTTTAGAATTACTATGTACTAAATTACAAAAATCTTCCATTAATATCACATAGGTCTTAGCATCGATTTTTAACTCGCTATCTCCCATTTTTAAAAGGGTTTCAGCATAGTTGCATGCGTTATTGTCATAAAGGCTGAGTTTTGTAACCTTTTTCAAAAACGAAGAGGACTTTAGACATTCTTCAATTTCATCAGCAGGTTTGCCCTTCTAAATCATAGGTAAAGTTTGGCGGAAAATATCAGTCAAGAAAACAACTATTCCTCCTATAACATCGGTATTATTGCGCAAATCCTGGAGCTTTTGGTTTAGTGCTTCTGCAGCGTTTGTTTGGGCCATAGTACTTTCACAGTACTTTCACATTGTACAGATGGGTGATTCTTCTTGGGCGAGATTTAATGGTAGCTGGAAGACGTATGAGGCTAGCAATGTGGCGGCTATGTCAGATGAAGCAACGGCAACAGGGATTCTTTTGTTAGCATTTCTTACGTCTGCTAGCAATAAACTTAGCATGAAAGTCTTTTTCAGTTCCTCCGACCTCAAGTGGTATCAAGAAAAAAAGTACACTATTCCCATATTGTATGCCCTGCAATATTTTGTCAAGGACTCGTTTGTTTTTCTAATCTATTCCTCGTACGATCTGTTCGCTTAAATCATCGCTGTTTGTTCGACGAAAGCTAATCATTCCAAAATCACTTATCTTTTTACTAACCATTGCATTATCTTGTCTTAAATTTTTAAAATAGCTTTATGCAGATAGACAGGTATAGCATAGGTGGCTCAAAATCACCAAGTTTGCAAAGTTTTATGACAAAAAAATTTCAAACTATAATGATGACTTTTAGCTTATATTGTTTTAAAATTATTTGTATATATATACTTTTTTAGTAACATTGCTCAGTATGAAATAGCTACAGAAAATCATCAATTCGGGAAAATTTTCTAAGTTTGATAAAATCAACAAAAACAAAACAAAGCACATTATTTAAGGTTAGTTTAATAACATGGGTACATTAGGTATATTTTATTGAATAAGCAATAATAAAAACAATGCATACAAAACCTTTTACGATAAATACTCTGACAGCTGCCTTTGTTATTGTTCTCCTTTTCAACTGACGTTTGACACCAATGGCTGCGTTCGCTTTAAATTATTTTTGATCGATTATCGATATGTTCACTGAAATGACTTGTGCAGTATTGGACAAACTATTTTTGAATTTTAATAGGTACAGAATAAATAATCTTTTTGTTTCCTTTCTAAATCTAGATTTTGTATACCAAATACGGTGTATTTAGTAATGACCAGGGTTAAATACTTTACATTTTTTACATCTATTGTTAGACAATTAAAAAAAAAACTTCAAAAACCCTTATATAAATAATAAGCAGAAAATTCCCAAGAAAGCGCATCTTCAGTAGCCAGATTTTTGTATTTTAAAACTGAACAACTGTCAGAATAATAATAAAAAACAGAAATAGAAGACATTTTTGTGAAAAATTAAAAGTTAAAATTAACTTCAGCAAAAAAAAGTAACTAAAACTAATAAAATGGAAAACCTGTGTGGAGGAGTTGGTTTTACAGATAATGCATTATGGTCTGTTTATTTGCATGTTTGTGTAGGTTTTTTTTGTAATTAAATAATTTAAAAAAAAATTGTACATGGAATAGGTAGTATATTGTTAAAGGGTGCTAAACTATTTAGTTAATCATTGTTTAACACGAATCAAATGATATCACTTGCACTTCATAAGAAACATCTAAACACCATTTGCATTTAATAAAGTGCTGTCAAACTTAATCATTTTTAAATCTTCATGTGCCGTGGAAATACCAGCAATCTTTATTTAATCTAAACTGAGATAAACCTTTGGTGGAAACATAGCAAAACTTAATTATCTTTTCTATTGTTTTTTCTTGCAAAATAAGCCTCGTTTGTCCATTTTCACTAACAAAACTAAATAATATCAACAGTAACAGATTGATTTGGTTCCCCAATGGAAAACACATGATTCCAAATGCACAACTACTCAACGATCACAGCCATCGAGATACAAATGCAATTTCAATCGTACCAAAATTTGAGAACGAAATCACAGAAGATCCATTCGAGACTCGTATAAATGTCAAAAACTCATCCATAGTAAGATTCTACGCTAAATTTTATCGGTAGTATTCATACTGCGGATATTGTTTTTGTTATTCGTGTAAAATCCTACTATACTATTTATAGATTTTCCTACTAAACACGGGTATTGGACACTAAATAAGCTTATTAATTTCTTTTCAGAATGTTAATGCTTTAAGCCCTTGGAAAGAAACACAATCTAATTCTGTGAAAACTAAAAAAATGGCTTTATCATACCATTATCATTTGTTTTTTACTATTTATCCAGAAGTTTTGGAATCTTTGCTAGTTTACTAATTGGACTAAGTTTGGAAATATCATTTTTGCCTTAGGTATGGACTTATGTAAGAAGCTTTTAATTAGTTGAGGAAATGACCGTCAGAAGAGACTGCTTAAAAAATATCATTTAAAATGATTTCAAACAATTGGGAAAACTACTTATATGAAAGTCGGAGTAGACTGAAGATTCTAGTTATTAAAGCATTTTTACCTTTATCTTTTAAATCACAATGAAAATACTTAGTCCTTAAAATCTTAATTATTACCTACAGCAATATCTGAAGACTCGTTAATATATTGAAACTTCTACCAAATATTTAAAAACGAGCCCTAATTTATATTTATCAACTGAAACGCCCTGTGACTCACATTTTATGTAGCAGGTGGATTCTCTGCACATCCATACACAATAGTCTGCATAACAACTATTAAACTCAACAGTTTGAGAGCCTTTGATATTCCTACATAATATCAAACAAAACACTCAAACAATCACACTCAAAAATTGTTTGCAGAAAACAAGTTCCCCAACTTTGAAAAAAAAACCACTCAACTAAGAAACAGCACTGCAATTATGCAGCCAAAGTTTGCGTCGATTTCTCCTCAAACTTACAACACTTTTGACAAAGAGAATTATCTCTCTCATTTCCCCTTCTTCGACAGACACAAATTTTCTCTTCTACCTGAACTCTGCAGTCTGCATGACATTGTGCAGCTATGAGTTTGACTCACTTATAAAATAATGCTCCACATTTATCTGCAGAGAGATGATATGACATTCATCTCTTTTTGAAAATGCAAAAATCGATGATACAATGGGTGGCTTTTTGCGACTCGACTCGCCTCGACTTGGCATTGGAAGAAGGTTGAATTTTCAACAACGCAACGCTGAAGACATTGAAGGTTTTGTTTGAAAAACTAATTGAAAACATAAAAATGATTGTTTAAGAAAAGAAGAATTAAATCGAATAGAAAACATTTATGAAAATTAATTCTTTTAAAGCTCATATCTGTTATGTTATGAGAGCTTAGATATAAAACAGTTACCCGGCCACTTGCCATTCAGAAAAGTTCAAAGCTATTTCACTCAAGGTGGTGGTGTTGTTGGCCAACAACCTCTCATTCCCACATTCCCAGAAGCCCCATATCATCAGAGAGGGAAGATTCCCTTTCGGGTACAAATATAACATGACCTACATTCCTCTTCGTATTCCACATACAAATAAATGACGATGGCGATGACGAGCGGAGGAATGGAAATAGGGGAAGGGAAGGCACGGGTCGATGTGATGTGTTACGTAAAATCCATCCATTTCGGGATGAGTCAAATCAAAGTTTTGAGACATGGACTTGGACATTCGCCTGGCGTCCATTTTTTGGGTAAGTAGGTAGGTAAGGTACATATTTCCTATCGATGCCATTTATAAACATTTAAACCTTTTCAGGAACACAACATTCAACATTATGACGGACTCATAAAAGAGGATGATGATGCATACACCCAATTTTAATCGACCAAATTGAGAGTCCATTCAGATTTTCCAAACCCAAATTTCTATGGAAATCCTTTTTATTCTTTATTTTATTTGTTGTATAAGGATGTTCTCCATTTCATATTAATTTTGAACTTATATAAATATAGATGAAAGCAGTTTAAGAGAAATGTGCCTTAATGTAAATGGTTAAAGGTATAGATAAGTAGGTACCTACCTACGGTTCTTGAATTTATTATAAATACATATATATATTATTTTGTACATAAGGGAAGTTTAAAGTAGTTTAAAGTTTATTTGAATGAGAAGTACGAGTATTATGAATTTTTGGGGGGGGATTGGGAACTTAGAGAGAGCTATAAGATAGTTGAGACGGGACTTCGTGTTGAGAGTTCCAATTAATTTACACTCGAGGTAGCAACACAGATCCTTCATTTGCGGTTTCAAATTGAATAAATGAAAAGGTTAAAGATATTTATCTATATACTTACATATACATATACTTATATGCTTATAGTTATGTATCTAACCCTGTACCGAGAAGATGCGGGCGTTGGGAATTTTAATTGCGGTGAATAGCTTAGTTAATAATCCAAAGAATTATATACCTACCTATGTATGGATGTAGCTATACCCTTAAGTTGTAAGTTGTGCCTTGATGTGTTTTTGCTTTTCTGACGGTAGATATTTGTTTAAGGATTTAACTGGAAAAAAGGAAACATCAAAGAGAAAAGAAATTGTATATCATACATTTTGTTTTGAAAGCCAAAAAGATACAAAAATTATTTCGATGAATTTTGTAGGAACAGGGAGAAGATGGAGGGTTTTATATGAATTTATGATGAATGATAATGTGGTAATGTAAATGTGTAATAACCTTGTGAAAGATTCAGGAAGCTGAAGATACTAATTTGTATTGTTGTAAGCTTTTATACTTAGGTATAATACTTTTTAATTACGTTTTATTTTGTTTAAGAGTTTTTATATACCTAAGGGTTTCAAATTTAGGAAGAAAAATTTAAGGTGTATTGAGGAATAATCTGTGATTGTGCTGATGTAAAGTAAAAGACACGTTCAATTGCTGTAATATGGGCTCAGAAAGGCATTGAGCTATGATAGCTTCAGTGGCGTAGCGTTTGTGGGGGGAGATAGCGGTCCAACCCGCGCGGCAGGTCCCTGTGGGGCGGCTAAATTGGCAAACAAATTTTATAGATTCAGGTAAGTTTAAATGAATAAATTTAGAATAAGAACTGAAAAAAATGCCAATAAATTATTTTATCTCCTCTAAAAATTTTATTTGCTAGATAGTGAATAGAAAAATTTTTTTTTGCGAAAATGGGTTAAGTTAATCCTTCCTTAAGTTCATATTAGTTATCAATTTCAATTGTTCTCTTACATATAAAACACAAGATTTATGGCTGAATCACAAACACGCTTCAGGTTCGGCTTCGTCTGCGTTACGATGGACCTGGCTTCGAGGTTGCTTTGAATTTCATTTTTCTATTATTTCATCCCTCCAAAGAGCAAATATTTTGTTTGTTGAGATTTTTTTTACAGCTGTTGAGCTGTCAGACAAAGCAAATGTTCCGATAGTTGAACCAGAGCTTCCGTTTGGAGTCACATTACGTTACATTAAGTTATTTTCCTTACGATTATCAAACGAAACATGAGGTCGAAGCTCCATTGTGATAGCAAGCATTGAATGAAGCGCGTTTGTGATTCAGCCATGAATGACATTTCTAAAACGGCACTTCTGTCATTAGCAGCTGTTATTTTTTCTCAAAAGTTTGTTTTGATTTTTTGTGCAGTGAATGATATGAATCGAAAAAATTAAATTTATCGTGAAAGTAGCTTACACAGCCTATCGTGGGTATGTTCAGCTAATGGAGCAAGAAGAAGTGCAGACTGAGAGACGTTGGTGGGTCCGGGAGCTCAATCTACGGAGTTCTTTAATCTATGAGGAGAACTTCGAAACTCATTTTCTGTTCTACAAAAATAAAACGTTTTCAAGAAAAAAAAATTACAGTTTTTCTATGTATGTATATTCCAATAACTTCTCTTTTAACTTTTTCTAATAAACAATCCAAAGTCACATTACATAACATTACGTTCTATTGCTTACGTTTGTCAAACGAAACGTGAGGACACAGCTTCATTGAGATAGCATGCATTGAATCTTTATGGCTGAACCAGTAATGGCTGAATCACAAACACGCTTCAGGTTCAGCTTCGTCTGCGTTACGAATACGATGGACCTGGCTTCGAGGTTGCTTTGAATGACATTTCTATTATTTCATCCCTCCAAAGAGCAAATATTTTGTTTGTTGACATTTTTGTACAGCTCTCAGACAAAGCAAATGTTTAGATAATTGAACTAGAGCTACCGTTTGGAGTCATATTACGTTCTTTTCATTACGGTTGTCAAACGAAACGTAAGGTTGAAGCTCCAACGTCAAGTGAAACCGAATCTGAAGCGTGTTTGTGTTTAATCCATTAAAAAAGGATTATCACTGAGTGTATCAATATTTTATTTTTTAAAAATCAAAACGAAAAAACTTGAAGAAAGTGGTGCGTCATATCTTAATAAGAGGAGAACCAAATTGGAAATTATTAAAAAAGATGAAGGGGCCTTACTTAAACACGTAAATGTTTCTGTTACTGAGACACCAGATTCTGCTCCTAACTCAAATGCACAAACCCAAGAACAACTTGAAACGGCTGTTGAATTCGACACTTTCATCTAGATCCAGAGCAAAATGTTCTTCGGAAATTCAAAATCAAAAATTGAAGCCATGAATTTAAATGTCTTGGAAATGGAGACGAAAATGGCGTTGCCTGGTTTTTAACATGGGAACCTGAATGATATTAGGAAATGGCCAAAATAAACAATTGGGTGGCGCAACAGTCCGTTTGAGAACTAGGGCCTAATGGCAAATTTGAGAAAGCACTTTTCATGACAAGAATTACTCTTGGAGAATTTGTCAATTCCTCGCAAGAGGCAGTACCCGTGAAAAAAACTTTAGGTGGCATAGGCAGGGATTGAACCCAAGACCTCTCGCATGACAGTCCATCGCACTAGCCAGTAATCAAAATAAATCAACTCTGATTCTGATTTCGTCAACGCGTCACGTTCACTTTCGTCAACGTCTACTTTAAAAAGAGAGACAAGGCCCCTTACCAAGCAGTGGTTTTACCGCAGATTGATAAACTGTGAGAAGGTTTTGAGAACATGGCTTATTCTTTCACCAAGGCATCACTATTTTGTGTTTGTTGCCGTTTATTCTAGGACATAAAATCATCAACTAGATCAAAGGTTTGCTCATCTGAAGGATTTAGTTCAATTCTTACAGAATGTTTGACATCATCAAATTAATTTCATAAGACAATTTTTTCCTTGCGCGGTCTTTTAGAAAATGAAACTAGTACTTGAACTTGGTACATTTGATTGCTAAATGTGATCCTGTTCTTCGTCGGGTCAACATTTCGTAAGATCCAAAATGTGTCCGAAAACGTCATTAAATTATATGTCATCGAAAATCCAAAACGAATTTATAGCAATCTTCGGAAACAACGTTCAACAATACATCATTAAGCCAAATACTTCTTTATTCTATTTGACGGCACTCCAGACATTTCAAATAAGAACGAAACAAGTCAGGTTTTAAGATACGTTGTGATTGAAAATCAAGAAGTTTGTGGAGTGGAATCTTTATAGATTTTATAGGAACCAAAAATTAAAACGGCCGAAGGAATTTCTACTATGATTTTGAACCAGCTTGAAGCAGATGGATTTGATATAAGCAACTGTAGAGGTCAAGTATATAATGACGTTGCTGTTATGTTTGGACGGCACTCAGACGTTGAGCAAAGGATAAAGGATTTAAATCCAAATTGAATTTGTACCTTGCTCCAATCATTCGTTGAACCTGGTTTGCGTTCACGCTGAAGCAAGTTCAGTGACTTTTTTCGGCTCATAAGAACGGTGTTATTCTTTCTTTTCCATATCCACGCATCGCTGGGAAGTTCTGATAAAAGCTACTGGAAAAAGTTTGAAGAGGGTACAGGATACGCGATGAACTGCAAGAGCTGATGCTGTAAATATGACATGACATCATTATAAAGAGATTCTTCTTACCTTAGAAAAACTAACAGATATAGGAAATTATTTTACGAAATCTTTTTTAAAAAAAGAAGTTGAGTTTTTTAACAATATTATTTGAATTGACAGGCGAAAGTTTGAGCAGTGAATGACGGAGATATTTACAAACGAAAGGTCTTGATGACTCTGTGTTGGAAAAATACATCCTTTTAGGACATTTTATAAGAAAAACAAGAGCTATGGACAGAAGCCGCCATAAGATATGCAAAATATGTGTGAAGAGCTTGGAATTTTTATGGAACCTCCAAAGCGGATTGCAAAAAAGATCAAGTTTGATGAAATAACAAAAGATGCGAACGTGTCTCATGAAAAAGTGTTGAAACGAAAGCTGTTTCCATCTTTTGATAGAATTATTCAAGAAATTCGCGAGCGTTTCAAACAATTCCACAATTTGGACGAAAAGTTTGCTTTATTAACATTAGCAATTTCGTTAGATTTAGAAGACACTCAATGTAATGTGGACCATGCTTCTACTAAGATAGACATACAAGAGTTTCAGCTGGAACGACATCCACTGCAATCCTTCGTTGATACCACAGAGAACAAAATTAAATTAAGTAATGCAGATCCACCTGATCTATTAAAATTCACTTTAAGATCGAAGTTTGAGGATTCTGTACTTAACATCATAATAATTCTCAGGATATTTTGAACAATTGCTATTAATAATGCAAGCTGTTAACCAAGTTATCTAAACTTTTAGTCTTAGCCTTTAGACAATTAGGCAGACAAAATTCATATTTGTTTTGATATTAACGTCTTAAGTTCATTGAGTGTGTTTGACTAGTTTCTGACATAAGTCCTTTTTTGCTTAATGTCAAAGATTTGTTTCTCAAGTTGATCTTCGGTTTTTCATTTACATTTACAGCAAAGCTTATGGTGATTAAATACTATCGAAATGTTTTCAATAGGGAAGAATTTAAGCGAAAATAACGGGTTGATATTAATTTTTAAATACATAATACACTGAATACAAAATTAAGATTTAATTTTCTGTCACACAACCCAAAAAACACTTTTTCAAAAGATTTTGTTGTCCTGCCAACTTCCCTATCACGTCAGGTTTTAAATTATACCTAGCTCTTTAAGAATGCTAGGGAAAAATACTATTAAATATTTTTGAGACGTTCTTAACAAAAAGCTCCCGAATATTCCCGTTTAAATAATTTTAGTATTTTATTTAGTTTTCGAAAAATGCCAATATTTATTTGTGACTTATGAGCTCAAGAAAACCTTGAATATTATGCTTTGATTTGCTTTTTGTTTTGAAAAATATGTCTTAGATTTTATTTTGATGCTGATCTCAAACTCCGATTTAAGCTTTATGCTCAAATTTAAAAAAAAAAGAAGACACATTTGTTTTAAGAATAGTAAACTACTTTTATACCGTTTTCCGTTTTTCTGTTAGAAACCGTTTAGATTCAGCGCTTTTTAAGGTTTATGTAGGAAAGGTGAAAACTTAAAATTAATTAAGATTTTTTGAGAGCTAAATATGTTACTGAAATTATTGAAACACAATATTGAGAGTAAGGACTATGGATTTGGAAAATCTGCACAATTTAGATTGAAACAAAAATAATAATTTCCTGAATTTACAGAATTTACATAACAACTTCCTGAATTTAAGAGGTTACTTAAAACACTATGCTATGGATTAATTTTCAAATCGGAATCAAACTAAGGCAGATTCCTATGAAATGCAACTTCCTATTTCGATAAAAACATATTTTATAAAAATATGGATAAAACAATGAAAGACATGAAACATTGCCTAATAGCTGTTTGTGCGATGTACAATTTTCTTAAATATTTCTCAAAAGTTTTATTTAAAAAATGGTGTCATTAAAATCAACATGCAGAGTATTTATTATTTTGTATATAGACTACAGCGAGGCAGATTATGATTAGGCTGGGCTGAAGAGATGTGAAAGAGTATGAGTTGCCGGGAAGACAGTAAGATAAGGTTGAAGTGACTGCCGGGGATAGAGTTAGCTAATTGTCAGTTCATTGTGATGCCACAGTAAAAAAGGTCGAATTTTTCAAAAATTGGTTGTTACTTTGTTAAAAAAAAAATTAATGTGGTTAAGATAATTTGAGGTTAAACTGTTTTTCAAAAGGCATAAGGAAAATAATAAATCAGAATTGGCATCTCTTAGTTTCGTCTAAAACTAAAAAAAACCCAAATTCTTCTTTTAGAAGAGTGATAATTTCATTATTAATTAGTTGGAAAGAAATAAAAATTATTATTAAAGTTCTTACTTCTCTGAAGTGCCTTTTTTAATCGACTTTAAAAAACACCGTTTTGAAAAGTACACTATTGGAGTTTAAACAGTCATTCATGGATATTAAAGATTTCAGAGCATTT
>NW_026605727.1:0-23197 GCF_945859685.1 Eupeodes corollae | reverse complement strand
ATACTTGACATGTACTAGAAAAAGATACTCCTAATCAAGATCTATCATTATAGATATAGATGAGTCATTTTGGAGCATCCTGAAGGATTTTTGATGTTCTAGACGAAAATCAAATCACACCCAAAACCATCACCTGATCCTTCCCAACCCCCAAAATCGATCAAGACTTCAAAATAGATACTTGACATGTACTAGAAAAAGATACTCCTAATCAAGATCTATCATTATAGATATAGATGAGTCATTTTGGAGCATCCTGAAGGATTTTTGATGTTCTAGACGAAAATCAAATCACACCCAAAACCATCACCTGATCCTTCCCAACCCCCAAAATCGATCAAGACTTCAAAATAGATACTTGACATGTACTAGAAAAAGATACTCCTAATCAAGATCTATCATTATAGATATAGATGAGTCATTTTGGAGCATCCTGAAGGATTTTTGATGTTCTAGACGAAAATCAAATCACACCCAAAACCATCACCTGATCCTTCCCAACCCCCAAAATCAATCAAGACTTCAAAATAGATACTTGACATGTACTAGAAAAAGATACTCCTAATCAAGATCTATCATTATAGATATAGATGAGTCATTTTGGAGCATCCTGAAGGATTTTTGATGTTCTAGACGAAAATCAAATCACACCCAAAACCATCACCTGATCCTTCCCAACCCCCAAAATCGATCAAGACTTCAAAATAGATACTTGACATGTACTAGAAAAAGATACTCCTAATCAAGATCTATCATTATAGATATAGATGAGTCATTTTGGAGCATCCTGAAGGATTTTTGATGTTCTAGACGAAAATCAAATCACACCCAAAACCATCACCTGATCCTTCCCAACCCCCAAAATCGATCAAGACTTCAAAATAGATACTTGACATGTACTAGAAAAAGATACTCCTAATCAAGATCTATCATTATAGATATAGATGAGTCATTTTGGAGCATCCTGAAGGATTTTTGATGTTCTAGACGAAAATCAAATCACACCCAAAACCATCACCTGATCCTTCCCAACCCCCAAAATCGATCAAGACTTCAAAATAGATACTTGACATGTACTAGAAAAAGATACTCCTAATCAAGATCTATCATTATAGATATAGATGAGTCATTTTGGAGCATCCTGAAGGATTTTTGATGTTCTAGACGAAAATCAAATCACACCCAAAACCATCACCTGATCCTTCCCAACCCCCAAAATCGATCAAGACTTCAAAATAGATACTTGACATGTACTAGAAAAAGATACTCCTAATCAAGATCTATCATTATAGATATAGATGAGTCATTTTGGAGCATCCTGAAGGATTTTTGATGTTCTAGACGAAAATCAAATCACACCCAAAACCATCACCTGATCCTTCCCAACCCCCAAAATCGATCAAGACTTCAAAATAGATACTTGACATGTGCTAGAAAAAGATACTCCTAATCAAGATCTATCATTATAGATATAGATGAGTCATTTTGGAGCATCCTGAAGGATTTTTGATGTTCTAGACGAAAATCAAATCACACCCAAAACCATCACCTGATCCTTCCCAACCCCCAAAATCGATCAAGACTTCAAAATAGATACTTGACATGTACTAGAAAAAGATACTCCTAATCAAGATCTATCATTATAGATATAGATGAGTCATTTTGGAGCATCCTGAAGGATTTTTGATGTTCTAGACGAAAATCAAATCACACCCAAAACCATCACCTGATCCTTCCCAACCCCCAAAATCGATCAAGACTTCAAAATAGATACTTGACATGTACTAGAAAAAGATACTCCTAATCAAGATCTATCATTATAGATATAGATGAGTCATTTTGGAGCATCCTGAAGGATTTTTGATGTTCTAGACGAAAATCAAATCACACCCAAAACCATCACCTGATCCTTCCCAACCCCCAAAATCGATCAAGACTTCAAAATAGATACTTGACATGTACTAGAAAAAGATACTCCTAATCAAGATCTATCATTATAGATATAGATGAGTCATTTTGGAGCATCCTGAAGGATTTTTGATGTTCTAGACGAAAATCAAATCACACCCAAAACCATCACCTGATCCTTCCCAACCCCCAAAATCGATCAAGACTTCAAAATAGATACTTGACATGTACTAGAAAAAGATACTCCTAATCAAGATCTATCATTATAGATATAGATGATTCATTTTGGAGCATCCTGAAGGATTTTTGATGTTCTAGACGAAAATCAAATCACACCCAAAACCATCACCTGATCCTTCCCAACCCCCAAAATCGATCAAGACTTCAAAATAGATACTTGACATGTACAAGAAAAAGATACTCCTAATCAAGATCTATCATTATAGATATAGATGAGTCATTTTGGAGCATCCTGAAGGATTTTTGATGTTCTAGACGAAAATCAAATCACACCCAAAACCATCACCTGATCCTTCCCAACCCCCAAAATCGATCAAGACTTCAAAATAGATACTTGACATGTACTAGAAAAAGATACTCCTAATCAAGATCTATCATTATAGATATAGATGAGTCATTTTGGAGCATCCTGAAGGATTTTTGATGTTCTAGACGAAAATCAAATCACACCCAAAACCATCACCTGATCCTTCCCAACCCCCAAAATCGATCAAGACTTCAAAATAGATACTTGACATGTACTAGAAAAAGATACTCCTAATCAAGATCTATCATTATGGATATAGATGAGTCATTTTGGAGCATCCTGAAGGATTTTTGATGTTCTAGACGAAAATCAAATCACACCCAAAACCATCACCTGATCCTTCCCAACCCCCAAAATCGATCAAGTCTTCAAAATAGATACTTGACATGTACTAGAAAAAGATACTCCTAATCAAGATCTATCATTATAGATATAGATGAGTCATTTTGGAGCATCCTGAAGGATTTTTGATGTTCT
This sequence comes from Eupeodes corollae, assembly GCF_945859685.1. Lineage (NCBI taxonomy): Eukaryota > Metazoa > Arthropoda > Insecta > Diptera > Syrphidae > Eupeodes > Eupeodes corollae. The sequence goes on along the minus strand of NW_026605727.1, from coordinate 20,265 downwards.
AGACGAAAATCAAATCACACCCAAAACCATCACCTGATCCTTCCCAACCCCCAAAATCGATCAAGACTTCAAAATAGATACTTGACATGTACTAGAAAAAGATACTCCTAATCAAGATCTATCATTATAGATATAGATGAGTTATTTTGGAGCATCCTGAAGGATTTTTGATGTTCTAGACGAAAATCAAATCACACCCAAAACCATCACCTGATCCTTCCCAACCCCCAAAATCGATCAAGACTTCAAAGTAGATACTTGACATGTACTAGAAAAAGATACTCCTAATCAAGATCTATCATTATAGATATAGATGAGTCATTTTGGAGCATCCTGAAGGATTTTTGATGTTCTAGACGAAAATCAAATCACACCCAAAACCATCACCTGATCCTTCCCAACCCCCAAAATCGATCAAGACTTCAAAATAGATACTTGACATGTACTAGAAAAAGATACTCCTAATCAAGATCTATCATTATAGATATAGATGAGTCATTTTGGAGCATTCTGAAGGATTTTTGATGTTCTAGACGAAAATCAAATCACACCCAAAACCATCACCTGATCCTTCCCAACCCCCAAAATCGATCAAGACTTCAAAATAGATACTTGACATGTACTAGAAAAAGATACTCCTAATCAAGATCTATCATTATAGATATAGATGAGTCATTTTGGAGCATCCTGAAGGATTTTTGATGTTCTAGACGAAAATCAAATCACACCCAAAACCATCACCTGATCCTTCCCAACCCCCAAAATCGATCAAGACTTCAAAATAGATACTTGACATGTACTAGAAAAAGATACTCCTAATCAAGATCTATCATTATAGATATAGATGAGTCATTTTGGAGCATCCTGAAGGATTTTTGATGTTCTAGACGAAAATCAAATCACACCCAAAACCATCACCTGATCCTTCCCAACCCCCAAAATCGATCAAGACTTCAAAATAGATACTTGACATGTACTAGAAAAAGATACTCCTAATCAAGATCTATCATTATAGATATAGATGAGTCATTTTGGAGCATCCTGAAGGATTTTTGATGTTCTAGACGAAAATCAAATCACACCCAAAACCATCACCTGATCCTTCCCAACCCCCAAAATCGATCAAGACTTCAAAATAGATACTTGACATGTACTAGAAAAAGATACTCCTAATTAAGATCTATCATTATAGATATAGATGAGTCATTTTGGAGCATCCTGAAGGATTTTTGATGTTCTAGACGAAAATCAAATCACACCCAAAACCATCACCTGATCCTTCCCAACCCCCAAAATCGATCAAGACTTCAAAATAGATACTTGACATGTACTAGAAAAAGATACTCCTAATCAAGATCTATCATTATAGATATAGATGAGTCATTTAGATACTTGACATGTACTAGAAAAAGATACTCCTAATCAAGATCTATCATTATAGATATAGATGAGTCATTTTGGATCATCCTGAAGGATTTTTGATGTTCTAGACGAAAATCAAATCACACCCAAAACCATCACCTGATCCTTCCCAACCCCCAAAATCGATCAAGACTTCAAAATAGATACTTGACATGTACTAGAAAAAAATACTCCTAATCAAGATCTATCATTATAGATATAGATGAGTCATTTTGGAGCATCCTGAAGGATTTTTGATGTTCTAGACGAAAATCAAATCACACCCAAAACCATCACCTGATCCTTCCCAACCCCCAAAATCGATCAAGACTTCAAAATAGATACTTGACATGTACTAGAAAAAGATACTCCTAATCAAGATCTATCATTATAGATATAGATGAGTCATTTTGGAGCATCCTGAAGGATTTTTGATGTTCTAGACGAAAATCAAATCACACCCAAAACCATCACCTGATCCTTCCCAACCCCCAAAATCGATCAAGACTTCAAAATAGATACTTGACATGTACTAGAAAAAGATACTCCTAATTAAGATCTATCATTATAGATATAGATGAGTCATTTTGGAGCATCCTGAAGGATTTTTGATAATCTAGACGAAAATCAAATCACACCCAAAACCATCACTTCAAAATAGATACTTGACATGTACTAGAAAAAGATACTCCTAATCAAGATCTATCATTATAGATATAGATGAGTCATTTTGGAGCATCCTGAAGGATTTTTGATGTTCTAGACGAAAATCAAATCACACCCAAAACCATCACCTGATCCTTCCCAACCCCCAAAATCGATCAAGACTTCAAAATAGATACTTGACATGTACTAGAAAAAGATACTCCTAATCAAGATCTATCATTATAGATATAGATGAGTCATTTAGATACTTGACATGTACTAGAAAAAGATACTCCTAATCAAGATCTATCATTATAGATATAGATGAGTCATTTTGGATCATCCTGAAGGATTTTTGATGTTCTAGACGAAAATCAAATCACACCCAAAACCATCACCTGATCCTTCCCAACCCCCAAAATCGATCAAGACTTCAAAATAGATACTTGACATGTACTAGAAAAAAATACTCCTAATCAAGATCTATCATTATAGATATAGATGAGTCATTTTGGAGCATCCTGAAGGATTTTTGATGTTCTAGACGAAAATCAAATCACACCCAAAACCATCACCTGATCCTTCCCAACCCCCAAAATCGATCAAGACTTCAAAATAGATACTTGACATGTACTAGAAAAAGATACTCCTAATCAAGATCTATCATTATAGATATAGATGAGTCATTTTGGAGCATCCTGAAGGATTTTTGATGTTCTAGACGAAAATCAAATCACACCCAAAACCATCACCTGATCCTTCCCAACCCCCAAAATCGATCAAGACTTCAAAATAGATACTTGACATGTACTAGAAAAAGATACTCCTAATTAAGATCTATCATTATAGATATAGATGAGTCATTTTGGAGCATCCTGAAGGATTTTTGATAATCTAGACGAAAATCAAATCACACCCAAAACCATCACCTGATCCTTCCCAACCCCCAAAATCGATCAAGACTTCAAAATAGATACTTGACATGTACTAGAAAAAGATACTCCTAATCAAGATCTATCATTATAGATATAGATGAGTCATTTTGGAGCATCCTGAAGGATTTTTGATGTTCTAGACGAAAATCAAATCACACCCAAAACCATCACCTGATCCTTCCCAACCCCCAAAATCGATCAAGACTTCAAAAGAGATACTTGACATGTACTAGAAAAAGATACTCCTAATCAAGATCTATCATTATAGATATAGATGAGTCATTTTGGAGCATCCTGAAGGATTTTTGATGTTCTAGACGAAAATCAAATCACACCCAAAACCATCACCTGATCCTTCCCAACCCCCAAAATCGATCAAGACTTCAAAATAGATACTTGACATGTACTAGAAAAAGATACTCCTAATCAAGATCTATCATTATAGATATAGATGAGTCATTTTGGAGCATCCTGAAGGATTTTTGATGTTCTAGACGAAAATCAAATCACACCCAAAACCATCACCTGATCCTTCCCAACCCCCAAAATCGATCAAGACTTCAAAATAGATACTTGACATGTACTAGAAAAAGATACTCCTAATCAAGATCTATCATTATAGATATAGATGAGTCATTTTGGAGCATCCTGAAGGATTTTTGATGTTCTAGACGAAAATCAAATCACACCCAAAACCATCACCTGATCCTTCCCAACCCCCAAAATCGATCAAGACTTCAAAATAGATACTTGACATGTACTAGAAAAAGATACTCCTAATCAAGATCTATCATTATAGATATAGATGAGTCATTTTGGAGCATCCTGAAGGATTTTTGATGTTCTAGACGAAAATCAAATCACACCCAAAACCATCACCTGATCCTTCCCAACCCCCAAAATCGATCAAGACTTCAAAATAGATACTTGACATGTACTAGAAAAAGATACTCCTAATCAAGATCTATCATTATAGATATAGATGAGTCATTTTGGAGCATCCTGAAGGATTTTTGATGTTCTAGACGAAAATCAAATCACACCCAAAACCATCACCTGATCCTTCCCAACCCCCAAAATCGATCAAGACTTCAAAATAGATACTTGACATGTACTAGAAAAGGATACTCCTAATCAAGATCTATCATTATAGATATAGATGAGTCATTTTGGAGCATCCTGAAGGATTTTTAATGTTCTAGACGAAAATCAAATCACACCCAAAACCATCACCTGATCCTTCCCAACCCCCAAAATCGATCAAGACTTCAAAATAGATACTTGACATGTACTAGAAAAAGATACTCCTAATCAAGATCTATCATTATAGATATAGATGAGTCATTTTGGAGCATCCTGAAGGATTTTTGATGTTCTAGACGAAAATCAAATCACACCCAAAACCATCACCTGATCCTTCCCAACCCCCAAAATCGATCAAGACTTCAAAATAGATACTTGACATGTACTAGAAAAAGATACTCCTAATCAAGATCTATCATTATAGATATAGATGAGTCATTTTGGAGTATCCTGAAGGATTTTTGATGTTCTAGACGAAAATCAAATCACACCCAAAACCATCACCTGATCCTTCCCAACCCCCAAAATCGATCAAGACTTCAAAATAGATACTTGACATGTACTAGAAAAAGATACTCCTAATCAAGATCTATCATTATAGATATAGATGAGTCATTTTGGAGCATCCTGAAGGATTTTTGATGTTCTAGACGAAAATCAAATCACACCCAAAACCATCACCTGATCCTTCCCAACCCCCAAAATCGATCAAGACTTCAAAATAGATACTTGACATGTACTAGAAAAAGATACTCCTAATCAAGATCTATCATTATAGATATAGATGAGTCATTTTGGAGCATCCTGAAGGATTTTTGATGTTCTAGACGAAAATCAAATCACACCCAAAACCATCACCTGATCCTTCCCAACCCCCAAAATCGATCAAGACTTCAAAATAGATACTTGACATGTACTAGAAAAAGATACTCCTAATCAAGATCTATCATTATAGATATAGATGAGTCATTTTGGAGCACCCTGAAGGATTTTTGATGTTCTAGACGAAAATCAAATCACACCCAAAACCATCACCTGATCCTTCCCAACCCCCAAAATCGATCAAGACTTCAAAATAGATACTTGACATGTACTAGAAAAAGATACTCCTAATCAAGATCTATCATTATAGATATAGATGAGTCATTTTGGAGCATCCTGAAGGATTTTTGATGTTCTAGACGAAAATCAAATCACACCCAAAACCATCACCTGATCCTTCCCAACCCCCAAAATCGATCAAGACTTCAAAATAGATACTTGACATGTACTAGAAAAAGATACTCCTAATCAAGATCTATCATTATAGATATAGATGAGTCATTTTGGAGCATCCTGAAGGATTTTTGATGTTCTAGACGAAAATCAAATCACACCCAAAACCATCACCTGATCCTTCCCAACCCCCAAAATCGATCAAGACTTCAAAATAGATACTTGACATGTACTAGAAAAAGATACTCCTAATCAAGATCTATCATTATAGATATAGATGAGTCATTTTGGAGCATCCTGAAGGATTTTTGATGTTCTAGACGAAAATCAAATCACACCCAAAACCATCACCTGATCCTTCCCAACCCCCAAAATCGATCAAGACTTCAAAATAGATACTTGACATGTACAAGAAAAAGATACTCCTAATCAAGATCTATCATTATAGATATAGATGAGTCATTTTGGAGCATCCTGAAGGATTTTTGATGTTCTAGACGAAAATCAAATCACACCCAAAACCATCACCTGATCCTTCCCAACCCCCAAAATCGATCAAGACTTCAAAATAGATACTTGACATGTACTAGAAAAAGATACTCCTAATCAAGATCTATCATTATAGATATAGATGAGTCATTTTGGAGCATCCTGAAGGATTTTTGATGTTCTAGACGAAAATCAAATCACACCCAAAACCATCACCTGATCCTTCCCAACCCCCAAAATCGATCAAGACTTCAAAAAAGATACTTGACATGTACTAGAAAAAGATACTCCTAATCAAGATCTATCATTATAGATATAGATGAGTCATTTTGGAGCATCCTGAAGGATTTTTGATGTTCTAGACGAAAATCAAATCACACCCAAAACCATCACCTGATCCTTCCCAACCCCCAAAATCGATCAAGACTTCAAAATAGATACTTGACATGTACTAGAAAAAGATACTCCTAATCAAGATCTATCATTATAGATATAGATGAGTCATTTTGGAGCATCCTAAAGGATTTTTGATGTTCTAGACGAAAATCAAATCACACCTAAAACCATCACCTGATCCTTCCCAACCCCCAAAATCGATCAAGACTTCAAAATAGATACTTGACATGTACTAGAAAAAGATACTCCTAATCAAGATCTATCATTATAGATATAGATGAGTCATTTTGGAGCATCCTGAAGGATTTTTGATGTTCTAGACGAAAATCAAATTACACCCAAAACCATCACCTGATCCTTCCCAACCCCCAAAATCGATCAAGACTTCAAAATAGATACTTGACATGAACTAGAAAAAGATACTCCTAATCAAGATCTATCATTATAGATATAGATGAGTCATTTTGGAGCATCCTGAAGGATTTTTGATGTTCTAGACGAAAATCAAATCACACCCAAAACCATCACCTGATCCTTCCCAACCCCCAAAATCGATCAAGACTTCAAAATAGATACTTGACATGTACTAGAAAAAGATACTCCTAATCAAGATCTATCATTATAGATATAGATGAGTCATTTTGGAGCATCCTGAAGGATTTTTGATGTTCTAGACGAAAATCAAATCACACCCAAAACCATCACCTGATCCTTCCCAACCCCCAAAATCGATCAAGACTTCAAAATAGATACTTGACATGTACTAGAAAAAGATACTCCTAATCAAGATCTATCATTATAGATATAGATGAGTCATTTTGGAGCATCCTGAAGGATTTTTGATGTTCTAGACGAAAATCAAATCACACCCAAAACCATCACCTGATCCTTCCCAACCCCCGAAATCGATCAAGACTTCAAAATAGATACTTGACATGTACTAGAAAAAGATACTCCTAATCAAGATCTATCATTATAGATATAGATGAGTCATTTTGGAGCATCCTGAAGGATTTTTGATGTTCTAGACGAAAATCAAATCACACCCAAAACCATCACCTGATCCTTCCCAACCCCCAAAATCGATCAAGACTTCAAAATATATACTTGACATGTACTAGAAAAAGATTCTTCTAATCAAGATCTATCATTATAGATATAGATGAGTCATTTTGGAGCATCCTGAAGGATTTTTGATGTTCTAGACGAAAATCAAATCACACCCAAAACCATCACCTGATCCTTCCCAACCCCCAAAATCGATCAAGACTTCAAAATAGATACTTGACATGTACTAGAAAAAGATACTCCTAATCAAGATCTATCATTATAGATATAGATGAGTCATTTTGGAGCATCCTGAAGGATTTTTGATGTTCTAGACGAAAATCAAATCACACCCAAAACCATCACCTGATCCTTCCCAACCCCCAAAATCGATCAAGACTTCAAAATAGATACTTGACATGTACTAGAAAAAGATACTCCTAATCAAGATCTATCATTATAGATATAGATGAGTCATTTTGGAGCATCCTGAAGGATTTTTGATGTTCTAGACGAAAATCAAATCACACCCAAAACCATCACCTGATCCTTCCCAACCCCCAAAATCGATCAAGACTTCAAAATAGATACTTGACATGTACTAGAAAAAGATAATCCTAATCAAGATCTATCATTATAGATATAGATGAGTCATTTTGGAGCATCCTGAAGGATTTTTGATGTTCTAGACGAAAATCAAATCACACCCAAAACCATCACCTGATCCTTCCCAACCCCCAAAATCGATCAAGACTTCAAAATAGATACTTGACATGTACTAGAAAAAGATACTCCTAATCAAGATCTATCATTATAGATATAGATGAGTCATTTTGGAGCATCCTGAAGGATTTTTGATGTTCTAGACGAAAATCAAATCACACCCAAAACCATCACCTGATCCTTCCCAACCCCCAAAATCGATCAAGACTTCAAAATAGATACTTGACATGTACTAGAAAAAGATACTCCTAATCAAGATCTATCATTATAGATATAGATGAGTCATTTTGGAGCATCCTGAAGGATTTTTGATGTTCTAGACGAAAATCAAATCACACCCAAAACCATCACCTGATCCTTCCCAACCCCCAAAATCGATCAAGACTTCAAAATAGATACTTGACATGTACTAGAAAAAGATACTCCTAATCAAGATCTATCATTATAGATATAGATGAGTCATTTTGGAGCATCCTGAAGGATTTTTGATGTTCTAGACGAAAATCAAATCACACCCAAAACCATCACCTGATCCTTCCCAACCCCCAAAATCGATCAAGACTTCAAAATAGATACTTGACATGTACTAGAAAAAGATAATCCTAATCAAGATCTATCATTATAGATATAGATGAGTCATTTTGGAGCATCCTGAAGGATTTTTGATGTTCTAGACGAAAATCAAATCACACCCAAAACCATCACCTGATCCTTCCCAACCCCCAAAATCGATCAAGACTTCAAAATAGATACTTGACATGTACTAGAAAAAGATACTCCTAATCAAGATCTATCATTATAGATATAGATGAGTCATTTTGGAGCATCCTGAAGGATTTTTGATGTTCTAGACGAAAATCAAATCACACCCAAAACCATCACCTGATCCTTCCCAACCCCCAAAATCGATCAAGACTTCAAAATAGATACTTGACATGTACTAGAAAAAGATACTCCTAATCAAGATCTATCATTATAGATATAGATGAGTCATTTTGGAGCATCCTGAAGGATTTTTGATGTTCTAGACGAAAATCAAATCACACCCAAAACCATCACCTGATCCTTCCCAACCCCCAAAATCGATCAAGACTTCAAAATAGATACTTGACATGTACTAGAAAAAGATAATCCTAATCAAGATCTATCATTATAGATATAGATGAGTCATTTTGGAGCATCCTGAAGGATTTTTGATGTTCTAGACGAAAATCAAATCACACCCAAAACCATCACCTGATCCTTCCCAACCCCCAAAATCGATCAAGACTTCAAAATAGATACTTGACATGTACTAGAAAAAGATACTCCTAATCAAGATCTATCATTATAGATATAGATGAGTCATTTTGGAGCATCCTGAAGGATTTTTGATGTTCTAGACGAAAATCAAATCACACCCAAAACCATCACCTGATCCTTCCCAACCCCCAAAATCGATCAAGACTTCAAAATAGATACTTGACATGTACTAGAAAAAGATACTCCTAATCAAGATCTATCATTATAGATATAGATGAGTCATTTTGGAGCATCCTGAAGGATTTTTGATGTTCTAGACGAAAATCAAATCACACCCAAAACCATCACCTGATCCTTCCCAACCCCCAAAATCGATCAAGACTTCAAAATAGATACTTGACATGTACTAGAAAAAGATACTCCTAATCAAGATCTATCATTATAGATATAGATGAGTCATTTTGGAGCATCCTGAAGGATTTTTGATGTTCTAGACGAAAATCAAATCACACCCAAAACCATCACCTGATCCTTCCCAACCCCCAAAATCGATCAAGACTTCAAAATAGATACTTGACATGTACTAGAAAAAGATACTCCTAATCAAGATCTATCATTATAGATATAGATGAGTCATTTTGGAGCATCCTGAAGGATTTTTGATGTTCTAGACGAAAATCAAATCACACCCAAAACCATCACCTGATCCTTCCCAACCCCCAAAATCGATCAAGACTTCAAAATAGATACTTGACATGTACTAGAAAAAGATACTCCTAATCAAGATCTATCATTATAGATATAGATGAGTCATTTTGGAGCATCCTGAAGGATTTTTGATGTTCTAGACGAAAATCAAATCACACCCAAAACCATCACCTGATCCTTCCCAACCCCCAAAATCGATCAAGACTTCAAAATAGATACTTGACATGTGACTAGAAAAAGATACTCCTAATCAAGATCTATCATTATAGATATAGATGAGTCATTTTGGAGCATCCTGAAGGATTTTTGATGTTCTAGACGAAAATCAAATCACACCCAAAACCATCACCTGATCCTTCCCAACCCCCAAAATCGATCAAGACTTCAAAATAGATACTTGACATGTACTAGAAAAAGATACTCCTAATCAAGATCTATCATTATAGATATAGATGAGTCATTTTGGAGCATCCTGAAGGATTTTTGATGTTCTAGACGAAAATCAAATCACACCCAAAACCATCACCTGATCCTTCCCAACCCCCAAAATCGATCAAGACTTCAAAATAGATACTTGACATGTACTAGAAAAAGATACTCCTAATCAAGATCTATCATTATAGATATAGATGAGTCATTTTGGAGCATCCTGAAGGATTTTTGATGTTCTAGACGAAAATCAAATCACACCCAAAACCATCACCTGATCCTTCCCAACCCCCAAAATCGATCAAGACTTCAAAATAGATACTTGACATGTACTAGAAAAAGATACTCCTAATCAAGATCTATCATTATAGATATAGATGAGTCATTTTGGAGCATCCTGAAGGATTTTTGATGTTCTAGACGAAAATCAAATCACACCCAAAACCATCACCTGATCCTTCCCAACCCCCAAAATCGATCAAGACTTCAAAATAGATACTTGACATGTACTAGAAAAAGATACTCCTAATCAAGATCTATCATTATAGATATAGATGAGTCATTTTGGAGCATCCTGAAGGATTTTTGATGTTCTAGACGAAAATCAAATCACACCCAAAACCATCACCTGATCCTTCCCAACCCCCAAAATCGATCAAGACTTCAAAATAGATACTTGACATGTACTAGAAAAAGATACTCCTAATCAAGATCTATCATTATAGATATAGATGAGTCATTTTGGAGCATCCTGAAGGATTTTTGATGTTCTAGACGAAAATCAAATCACACCCAAAACCATCACCTGATCCTTCCCAACCCCCAAAATCGATCAAGACTTCAAAATAGATACTTGACATGTACTAGAAAAAGATACTCCTAATCAAGATCTATCATTATAGATATAGATGAGTCATTTTGGAGCATCCTGAAGGATTTTTGATGTTCTAGACGAAAATCAAATCACACCCAAAACCATCACCTGATCCTTCCCAACCCCCAAAATCGATCAAGACTTCAAAATAGATACTTGACATGTACTAGAAAAAGATACTCCTAATCAAGATCTATCATTATAGATATAGATGAGTCATTTTGGAGCATCCTGAAGGATTTTTGATGTTCTAGACGAAAATCAAATCACACCCAAAACCATCACCTGATCCTTCCCAACCCCCAAAATCGATCAAGACTTCAAAATAGATACTTGACATGTACTAGAAAAAGATACTCCTAATCAAGATCTATCATTATAGATATAGATGAGTCATTTTGGAGCATCCTGAAGGATTTTTGATGTTCTAGACGAAAATCAAATCACACCCAAAACCATCACCTGATCCTTCCCAACCCCCAAAATCGATCAAGACTTCAAAATAGATACTTGACATGTACTAGAAAAAGATACTCCTAATCAAGATCTATCATTATAGATATAGATGAGTCATTTTGGAGCATCCTGAAGGATTTTTGATGTTCTAGACGAAAATCAAATCACACCCAAAACCATCACCTGATCCTTCCCAACCCCCAAAATCGATCAAGACTTCAAAATAGATACTTGACATGTACTAGAAAAAGATACTCCTAATCAAGATCTATCATTATAGATATAGATGAGTCATTTTGGAGCATCCTGAAGGATTTTTGATGTTCTAGACGAAAATCAAATCACACCCAAAACCATCACCTGATCCTTCCCAACCCCCAAAATCGATCAAGACTTCAAAATAGATACTTGACATGTACTAGAAAAAGATACTCCTAATCAAGATCTATCATTATAGATATAGATGAGTCATTTTGGAGCATCCTGAAGGATTTTTGATGTTCTAGACGAAAATCAAATCACACCCAAAACCATCACCTGATCCTTCCCAACCCCCAAAATCGATCAAGACTTCAAAATAGATACTTGACATGTACTAGAAAAAGATACTCCTAATCAAGATCTATCATTATAGATATAGATGAGTCATTTTGGAGCATCCTGAAGGATTTTTGATGTTCTAGACGAAAATCAAATCACACCCAAAACCATCACCTGATCCTTCCCAACCCCCAAAATCGATCAAGACTTCAAAATAGATACTTGACATGTACTAGAAAAAGATACTCCTAATCAAGATCTATCATTATAGATATAGATGAGTCATTTTGGAGCATCCTGAAGGATTTTTGATGTTCTAGACGAAAATCAAATCACACCCAAAACCATCACCTGATCCTTCCCAACCCCCAAAATCGATCAAGACTTCAAAATAGATACTTGACATGTACTAGAAAAAGATACTCCTAATCAAGATCTATCATTATAGATATAGATGAGTCATTTTGGAGCATCCTGAAGGATTTTTGATGTTCTAGACGAAAATCAAATCACACCCAAAACCATCACCTGATCCTTCCCAACCCCCAAAATCGATCAAGACTTCAAAATAGATACTTGACATGTACTAGAAAAAGATACTCCTAATCAAGATCTATCATTATAGATATAGATGAGTCATTTTGGAGCATCCTGAAGGATTTTTGATGTTCTAGACGAAAATCAAATCACACCCAAAACCATCACCTGATCCTTCCCAACCCCCAAAATCGATCAAGACTTCAAAATAGATACTTGACATGTACTAGAAAAAGATACTCCTAATCAAGATCTATCATTATAGATATAGATGAGTCATTTTGGAGCATCCTGAAGGATTTTTGATGTTCTAGACGAAAATCAAATCACACCCAAAACCATCACCTGATCCTTCCCAACCCCCAAAATCGATCAAGACTTCAAAATAGATACTTGACATGTACTAGAAAAAGATACTCCTAATCAAGATCTATCATTATAGATATAGATGAGTCATTTTGGAGCATCCTGAAGGATTTTTGATGTTCTAGACGAAAATCAAATCACACCCAAAACCATCACCTGATCCTTCCCAACCCCCAAAATCGATCAAGACTTCAAAATAGATACTTGACATGTACTAGAAAAAGATACTCCTAATCAAGATCTATCATTATAGATATAGATGAGTCATTTTGGAGCATCCTGAAGGATTTTTGATGTTCTAGACGAAAATCAAATCACACCCAAAACCATCACCTGATCCTTCCCAACCCCCAAAATCGATCAAGACTTCAAAATAGATACTTGACATGTACTAGAAAAAGATACTCCTAATCAAGATCTATCATTATAGATATAGATGAGTCATTTTGGAGCATCCTGAAGGATTTTTGATGTTCTAGACGAAAATCAAATCACACCCAAAACCATCACCTGATCCTTCCCAACCCCCAAAATCGATCAAGACTTCAAAATAGATACTTGACATGTACTAGAAAAAGATACTCCTAATCAAGATCTATCATTATAGATATAGATGAGTCATTTTGGAGCATCCTGAAGGATTTTTGATGTTCTAGACGAAAATCAAATCACACCCAAAACCATCACCTGATCCTTCCCAACCCCCAAAATCGATCAAGACTTCAAAATAGATACTTGACATGTACTAGAAAAAGATACTCCTAATCAAGATCTATCATTATAGATATAGATGAGTCATTTTGGAGCATCCTGAAGGATTTTTGATGTTCTAGACGAAAATCAAATCACACCCAAAACCATCACCTGATCCTTCCCAACCCCCAAAATCGATCAAGACTTCAAAATAGATACTTGACATGTACTAGAAAAAGATACTCCTAATCAAGATCTATCATTATAGATATAGATGAGTCATTTTGGAGCATCCTGAAGGATTTTTGATGTTCTAGACGAAAATCAAATCACACCCAAAACCATCACCTGATCCTTCCCAACCCCCAAAATCGATCAAGACTTCAAAATAGATACTTGACATGTACTAGAAAAAGATACTCCTAATCAAGATCTATCATTATAGATATAGATGAGTCATTTTGGAGCATCCTGAAGGATTTTTGATGTTCTAGACGAAAATCAAATCACACCCAAAACCATCACCTGATCCTTCCCAACCCCCAAAATCGATCAAGACTTCAAAATAGATACTTGACATGTACTAGAAAAAGATACTCCTAATCAAGATCTATCATTATAGATATAGATGAGTCATTTTGGAGCATCCTGAAGGATTTTTGATGTTCTAGACGAAAATCAAATCACACCCAAAACCATCACCTGATCCTTCCCAACCCCCAAAATCGATCAAGACTTCAAAATAGATACTTGACATGTACTAGAAAAAGATACTCCTAATCAAGATCCATCATTATAGATATAGATGAGTCATTTTGGAGCATCCTGAAGGATTTTTGATGTTCTAGACGAAAATCAAATCACACCCAAAACCATCACCTGATCCTTCCCAACCCCCAAAATCGATCAAGACTTCAAAATAGATACTTGACATGTACTAGAAAAAGATACTCCTAATCAAGATCTATCATTATAGATATAGATGAGTCATTTTGGAGCATCCTGAAGGATTTTTGATGTTCTAGACGAAAATCAAATCACACCCAAAACCATCACCTGATCCTTCCCAACCCCCAAAATCGATCAAGACTTCAAAATAGATACTTGACATGTACTAGAAAAAGATACTCCTAATCAAGATCTATCATTATAGATATAGATGAGTCATTTTGGAGCATCCTGAAGGATTTTTGATGTTCTAGACGAAAATCAAATCACACCCAAAACCATCACCTGATCCTTCCCAACCCCCAAAATCGATCAAGACTTCAAAATAGATACTTGACATGTACTAGAAAAAGATACTCCTAATCAAGATCTATCATTATAGATATAGATGAGTCATTTTGGAGCATCCTGAAGGATTTTTGATGTTCTAGACGAAAATCAAATCACACCCAAAACCATCACCTGATCCTTCCCAACCCCCAAAATCGATCAAGACTTCAAAATAGATACTTGACATGTACTAGAAAAAGATACTCCTAATCAAGATCTATCATTATAGATATAGATGAGTCATTTTGGAGCATCCTGAAGGATTTTTGATGTTCTAGACGAAAATCAAATCACACCCAAAACCATCACCTGATCCTTCCCAACCCCCAAAATCGATCAAGACTTCAAAATAGATACTTGACATGTACTAGAAAAAGATACTCCTAATCAAGATCTATCATTATAGATATAGATGAGTCATTTTGGAGCATCCTGAAGGATTTTTGATGTTCTAGACGAAAATCAAATCACACCCAAAACCATCACCTGATCCTTCCCAACCCCCAAAATCGATCAAGACTTCAAAATAGATACTTGACATGTACTAGAAAAAGATACTCCTAATCAAGATCTATCATTATAGATATAGATGAGTCATTTTGGAGCATCCTGAAGGATTTTTGATGTTCTAGACGAAAATCAAATCACACCCAAAACCATCACCTGATCCTTCCCAACCCCCAAAATCGATCAAGACTTCAAAATAGATACTTGACATGTACTAGAAAAAGATACTCCTAATCAAGATCTATCATTATAGATATAGATGAGTCATTTTGGAGCATCCTGAAGGATTTTTGATGTTCTAGACGAAAATCAAATCACACCCAAAACCATCACCTGATCCTTCCCAACCCCCAAAATCGATCAAGACTTCAAAATAGATACTTGACATGTACTAGAAAAAGATACTCCTAATCAAGATCTATCATTATAGATATAGATGAGTCATTTTGGAGCATCCTGAAGGATTTTTGATGTTCTAGACGAAAATCAAATCACACCCAAAACCATCACCTGATCCTTCCCAACCCCCAAAATCGATCAAGACTTCAAAATAGATACTTGACATGTACTAGAAAAAGATACTCCTAATCAAGATCTATCATTATAGATATAGATGAGTCATTTTGGAGCATCCTGAAGGATTTTTGATGTTCTAGACGAAAATCAAATCACACCCAAAACCATCACCTGATCCTTCCCAACCCCCAAAATCGATCAAGACTTCAAAATAGATACTTGACATGTACTAGAAAAAGATACTCCTAATCAAGATCTATCATTATAGATATAGATGAGTCATTTTGGAGCATCCTGAAGGATTTTTGATGTTCTAGACGAAAATCAAATCACACCCAAAACCATCACCTGATCCTTCCCAACCCCCAAAATCGATCAAGACTTCAAAATAGATACTTGACATGTACTAGAAAAAGATACTCCTAATCAAGATCTATCATTATAGATATAGATGAGTCATTTTGGAGCATCCTGAAGGATTTTTGATGTTCTAGACGAAAATCAAATCACACCCAAAACCATCACCTGATCCTTCCCAACCCCCAAAATCGATCAAGACTTCAAAATAGATACTTGACATGTACTAGAAAAAGATACTCCTAATCAAGATCTATCATTATAGATATAGATGAGTCATTTTGGAGCATCCTGAAGGATTTTTGATGTTCTAGACGAAAATCAAATCACACCCAAAACCATCACCTGATCCTTCCCAACCCCCAAAATCGATCAAGACTTCAAAATAGATACTTGACATGTACTAGAAAAAGATACTCCTAATCAAGATCTATCATTATAGATATAGATGAGTCATTTTGGAGCATCCTGAAGGATTTTTGATGTTCTAGACGAAAATCAAATCACACCCAAAACCATCACCTGATCCTTCCCAACCCCCAAAATCGATCAAGACTTCAAAATAGATACTTGACATGTACTAGAAAAAGATACTCCTAATCAAGATCTATCATTATAGATATAGATGAGTCATTTTGGAGCATCCTGAAGGATTTTTGATGTTCTAGACGAAAATCAAATCACACCCAAAACCATCACCTGATCCTTCCCAACCCCCAAAATCGATCAAGACTTCAAAATAGATACTTGACATGTACTAGAAAAAGATACTCCTAATCAAGATCTATCATTATAGATATAGATGAGTCATTTTGGAGCATCCTGAAGGATTTTTGATGTTCTAGACGAAAATCAAATCACACCCAAAACCATCACCTGATCCTTCCCAACCCCCAAAATCGATCAAGACTTCAAAATAGATACTTGACATGTACTAGAAAAAGATACTCCTAATCAAGATCTATCATTATAGATATAGATGAGTCATTTTGGAGCATCCTGAAGGATTTTTGATGTTCTAGACGAAAATCAAATCACACCCAAAACCATCACCTGATCCTTCCCAACCCCCAAAATCGATCAAGACTTCAAAATAGATACTTGACATGTACTAGAAAAAGATACTCCTAATCAAGATCTATCATTATAGATATAGATGAGTCATTTTGGAGCATCCTGAAGGATTTTTGATGTTCTAGACGAAAATCAAATCACACCCAAAACCATCACCTGATCCTTCCCAACCCCCAAAATCGATCAAGACTTCAAAATAGATACTTGACATGTACTAGAAAAAGATACTCCTAATCAAGATCTATCATTATAGATATAGATGAGTCATTTTGGAGCATCCTGAAGGATTTTTGATGTTCTAGACGAAAATCAAATCACACCCAAAACCATCACCTGATCCTTCCCAACCCCCAAAATCGATCAAGACTTCAAAATAGATACTTGACATGTACTAGAAAAAGATACTCCTAATCAAGATCTATCATTATAGATATAGATGAGTCATTTTGGAGCATCCTGAAGGATTTTTGATGTTCTAGACGAAAATCAAATCACACCCAAAACCATCACCTGATCCTTCCCAACCCCCAAAATCGATCAAGACTTCAAAATAGATACTTGACATGTACTAGAAAAAGATACTCCTAATCAAGATCTATCATTATAGATATAGATGAGTCATTTTGGAGCATCCTGAAGGATTTTTGATGTTCTAGACGAAAATCAAATCACACCCAAAACCATCACCTGATCCTTCCCAACCCCCAAAATCGATCAAGACTTCAAAATAGATACTTGACATGTACTAGAAAAAGATACTCCTAATCAAGATCTATCATTATAGATATAGATGAGTCATTTTGGAGCATCCTGAAGGATTTTTGATGTTCTAGACGAAAATCAAATCACACCCAAAACCATCACCTGATCCTTCCCAACCCCCAAAATCGATCAAGACTTCAAAATAGATACTTGACATGTACTAGAAAAAGATACTCCTAATCAAGATCTATCATTATAGATATAGATGAGTCATTTTGGAGCATCCTGAAGGATTTTTGATGTTCTAGACGAAAATCAAATCACACCCAAAACCATCACCTGATCCTTCCCAACCCCCAAAATCGATCAAGACTTCAAAATAGATACTTGACATGTACTAGAAAAAGATACTCCTAATCAAGATCTATCATTATAGATATAGATGAGTCATTTTGGAGCATCCTGAAGGATTTTTGATGTTCTAGACGAAAATCAAATCACACCCAAAACCATCACCTGATCCTTCCCAACCCCCAAAATCGATCAAGACTTCAAAATAGATACTTGACATGTACTAGAAAAAGATACTCCTAATCAAGATCTATCATTATAGATATAGATGAGTCATTTTGGAGCATCCTGAAGGATTTTTGATGTTCTAGACGAAAATCAAATCACACCCAAAACCATCACCTGATCCTTCCCAACCCCCAAAATCGATCAAGACTTCAAAATAGATACTTGACATGTACTAGAAAAAGATACTCCTAATCAAGATCTATCATTATAGATATAGATGAGTCATTTTGGAGCATCCTGAAGGATTTTTGATGTTCTAGACGAAAATCAAATCACACCCAAAACCATCACCTGATCCTTCCCAACCCCCAAAATCGATCAAGACTTCAAAATAGATACTTGACATGTACTAGAAAAAGATACTCCTAATCAAGATCTATCATTATAGATATAGATGAGTCATTTTGGAGCATCCTGAAGGATTTTTGATGTTCTAGACGAAAATCAAATCACACCCAAAACCATCACCTGATCCTTCCCAACCCCCAAAATCGATCAAGACTTCAAAATAGATACTTGACATGTACTAGAAAAAGATACTCCTAATCAAGATCTATCATTATAGATATAGATGAGTCATTTTGGAGCATCCTGAAGGATTTTTGATGTTCTAGACGAAAATCAAATCACACCCAAAACCATCACCTGATCCTTCCCAACCCCCAAAATCGATCAAGACTTCAAAATAGATACTTGACATGTACTAGAAAAAGATACTCCTAATCAAGATCTATCATTATAGATATAGATGAGTCATTTTGGAGCATCCTGAAGGATTTTTGATGTTCTAGACGAAAATCAAATCACACCCAAAACCATCACCTGATCCTTCCCAACCCCCAAAATCGATCAAGACTTCAAAATAGATACTTGACATGTACTAGAAAAAGATACTCCTAATCAAGATCTATCATTATAGATATAGATGAGTCATTTTGGAGCATCCTGAAGGATTTTTGATGTTCTAGACGAAAATCAAATCACACCCAAAACCATCACCTGATCCTTCCCAACCCCCAAAATCGATCAAGACTTCAAAATAGATACTTGACATGTACTAGAAAAAGATACTCCTAATCAAGATCTATCATTATAGATATAGATGAGTCATTTTGGAGCATCCTGAAGGATTTTTGATGTTCTAGACGAAAATCAAATCACACCCAAAACCATCACCTGATCCTTCCCAACCCCCAAAATCGATCAAGACTTCAAAATAGATACTTGACATGTACTAGAAAAAGATACTCCTAATCAAGATCTATCATTATAGATATAGATGAGTCATTTTGGAGCATCCTGAAGGATTTTTGATGTTCTAGACGAAAATCAAATCACACCCAAAACCATCACCTGATCCTTCCCAACCCCCAAAATCGATCAAGACTTCAAAATAGATACTTGACATGTACTAGAAAAAGATACTCCTAATCAAGATCTATCATTATAGATATAGATGAGTCATTTTGGAGC
>NW_026605726.1:0-12964 GCF_945859685.1 Eupeodes corollae | reverse complement strand
AAAATGAGCCATTCTACTCACATTCCATACAGCTGCAGAGGTATCGGTTATAAGAAGCTTATGTAAGTTCAGAAATTTTGTTGATATGCATAGCGTAGAAATTTTATAAATTAAAGAACTCTTGTTAACCGTTTCAAAGGCTGCTTTTGAACGGACAAAAAAAAGGGAAGTTTTTTTTTGTTTTCTAAAAACATTTTGATTACAGTAGTGAGTGCAAATATATGATCAACTGTTGATAGACCCGAGAGAAAATTGCTTGGAAAATACTGTCAACCTGTGGCTTAGAAGATGGGTGAATATTTTCCAAAAGCACGGTAAAATCGATATGCCACTGTAGTTGCCTGGGCGCTGGGGACCATACCATAAGCATAAATATTGTGCAAATCCTTGCTCTTAAAAAAGATTTCGGAATAAATTCTTGGTTAAGAAGCCTGTTAAAGAATAAATTACTATGAACCAAAAAATTTATTGATGAGTTTTTTTAAAACTCAAAGGGGATACCGTCAATTTCCGCAGACTTGTCATTTTTCATTGATTTCAAAGTATCTTGCAACTCTTTCATTGGAATTGGCCCATCGAGTTTCGGGATTTTTACTAAAGGTAGAGAATATTCAAATGTTTGGTGAACCGATAATGGGTGCAGAAGAACTTTTAAATGATCAGCAAGTTTTTCAACTGCCAAAGCCGAAGATGACACATTTTTACAACTACCTAGCAACCTCAACTTTGATCAAAATGTTTTAAGTCCTTATATGATGAGAGACCGGCTGCTACACCACTAAATTAAAATTTCCGTTCTTGAACTAAAATCTGTTTATATTATTTGTTCGCCTTGTTTCACCAGACAGGTAGTTTAACTGAGCATCAAGTCTTCGTCAGTACTCTTGCACGCGATTTTTAACCCACCTTATTCTCTTTATTGCGTTATTTTTCCCAACCGTCAACCCTGGCAATAGCAATAAAGAAGTTACTGCTGCATATGACCAGAGTAATTCGCAGTTTGACCCGCGAAGTCACTAATAATACTTAGTCAGTTTCCTCTTGCGACACATGAGTCGATTACAGAACTGCTTTGAGCCATACAAAAGTGATTTCGCCATTTTTGTCTGCTTTAATTAAAACATTTAATACTATGAAACAAAAGTGGTCAATAAACTCTGGGCCCTACTATGTAGTTCGATTCTACAATGAAATCACTCGATTTAGAAAAATTGGTACTTTCGAATAAACCAGGAACTTCGTAACTCGAAAGTAGAATTTAAAACAAGGCAAAATCGGAAATAAGCACTCTGCGTGAAATGTGTTTCCGAGCAAAGTTTTTTTTGTCAAAGTGTTGAATATGAGTTCCATCCACCACCCAAAAAAAATTCACCGGGACTTCGTAAATTTTGCCAAAAATAGTGTTTAGACTTTCCTTTCTCTTTCTCATTCATTACAAAATTCATCCGTGTATATAGGACGATTAAAGGACACATACAATTAAGAAAATGCATGAAATAATTATTTGAATCAATAGCACGGTCCATATAATTTAATGTTTGAAGATTATTTCATGCAAATGTTGACCTTGGTTGCGATTCAAATGGTCCATCCGCTTAGTCCGATTTTGGCTTACTATTTCCAAAATTTCGGCCGGTATCTCACGAATTAATGCTTAAAGGCGTTAAATCGCACGATCTAGGCGGCCAATTGGCAGGTCCCTTACGTGAAATAAGTCCATTGTTGCGCAGGCAGTGTGGCATGTGACACCGTCTTGTTGAAAACACATATCATGCAAGTCAAGCTCTTGAATTTTGGGCAAAATCATCTTTGAAGAAGTATGGTCTAATAAGCCCATAAACCGCACCATACTGTGGCTTTTTCAGGATGCATTGGTAGCTCTTAAAATGCTTCTGGATGATATTCACTCCAAAACCGTCAAATCTGATCATTTACTCATTACTCATTTACCGATTGGGCCTGAAATGAGTTTCATCGCTAAATTTTTCGATAAAATGTGGATTTCCGCCAATTTCGGCCTATTCACCAAAAATTTAACGTTGCAGTAGGTCGTTTTTCTTTAATTCTCGCAGCAGCTGTATTTTGAAAGACATCACACCTTAATCTTTCAGCAAAATTTTCCACGTTGTAGAGTTACAGAGGCCCAATTGCTGCGATAGGCTACGATTCGATAATTGGTGGTCATCATTAAAACTAGCCGATACAGCGGCCGGCGATGTTTTCTTCAGTTCACACTCTACGTAACCGTTCCGTGGTTTAATGTCCAACAATGTAAATTTGGTTCGAAATTTGGTTGAGGTACTAAGAACTCGATGTTCACCACGGGGAGGTGAAAGAAGGAGTTGATAGACAGAGGTGGGTTTTGAGAATAACCTGTGGACGCTTGTGTCCTCTTGAATGCACATGTCTACCATTTGCACATTATGGTTTTACATTTGACAACATTTAAAACAAGACGATTATTATTGCACAATTCCCTGAATAATATTAAGTCTTCTTGCAAGTTTTTTTTTATTTGAATGTCATCAACATATATTAGGACAGACGAATTTTGTATGATCGAAACCAAGTCATTTATAAATAAAGCAAATAGAATAGGACCAAGGTGACTACCCAGGGGGACAACAGAATTCACATCAAATGAACTTGAACACTCATTACTAAATTTAATACTATAATGCCTATCTGGCAAATATGAGGAGATCCAGTCTATGAAACAGTCGTTAAAACTTTGCTGTGATAGTTTTAAAAGCAATGTTTTATGACACAATTTGTCAAAGGCTTTTTTGAAATCAGTAAAGATACAATCTACTTGTTCACGTTTTTTCAAAAACATCTAAACAAAAGTAGGTAAAGTTAAACAGATTTGTAACAGTTGAAAGCTTTTAAACAAAACCATGCTGGTTATCAAAGATAATTGAGCTACAGTGAAAAGAAAGGATGCCACATACGATTGACTCAAACAGTTTAGGTATCACCGATAGTTTAGCAATAGGTCTTTAGTTCATTATTTCTTTTTAGGACCTTTTTTGTGTACTGGTATTATGAAGGAGGTTTTCCAGATAAAAGAAAACAGTGAATTACTCAAAGACGTATTGAAAATAACACATAACGGATGTGCTAAATACGCAGCACATTTATTTAAAATAGATGATGATACACCGTCAACACCAGGACTAAAACATTCGTCAAGTTGTAGGATACTATTAAAGACAGTATCTTTACTTATAAAGAAATTGATAGTATTTAAGTTGGGGAAATTTGAAGCAGTGGTAGATCTACAAAATCTTCTTTAAAGTAGTTACAAACATGTTCGCAATTATTATTGGCTCAATACTATTTTATGTCGAATTAGTCATGTTTTCTTCTTACCATTAACGAATTTCCAAAAACTATCAGGATTATTTTTAAGGTTTAGTTCAATTTTCCGAATGTATTCATCATATTATAGGATGTTATGGTAGTCAGTGAAAAGTTGTTTTATTGTAATGAACGTCCTATATTTATCATCAGTTCCTGTTTGATTATACTTTATCCAGGCTTTATTCTTTTTGCTTTCTAAGTTTTTAACGTAAGAATCAAACCATGGTGGAACACTCAAGTTATTTCGAGTCTTTTTAAATGGAATCGTTTTGTAGAAACAGTCAAAAAGAGTTAATTACACAATGTTACACATATCGTCAATATACAAGTTACGAAATAAGTGATCCCAATTAATCGTACATAATAAGTTAAAAAGGTTTTCAAAATTCTAGTTTGTTATTATCAGATAGCATAGGAGGTGAAGCCATGTTTAAATTAAGTGCTATGTCTAATGCAGGATGATGGTGATCTTCGTCCACAATTTTGACAGCAGAAGAAATCACAGCTGCTTCAGAGCATATGGTTTCGCATAAGAATCCAGATCGAGAGTTTTTCCAAAACGGTTCTTTACACCGTTGAATTGATTGAATTCACGTGGCGTGAAGACATACTATCTGTTAATAAAAGCTCATTTGAAGATGACGCGTTTATTGGAACGTAGAAGTTATCGTCGTCTATTTGAATCCAATTGAGATTAGGTGAATAAAAATCACCAACAACCAGTACTTCGTCTTCAGGCTCCAAAAGGATATAAATACTTTCTATACAGTTGTTTAGTGTTTCATAAACATCGTTCTTGGAGCTTGGAGGTATACATACATGCTGATACAATAAATAAACGAAACTTTTATAGCTACATTTCTTTAATAAAATAAATAATAATTTTTGTTAAAAAAACATTAAAAACGGAAACTTTTCAGATTATGTGAGTTGAAACTCTTAAAAAATGCCAGCTTATCAAGATAGTCTTCAAAAATAATTCAAACTTCATTTAACAACTCGGTACTCGTTCGAAAGTTAGTTTTTTATTGAAAACAAGTTGGTTTAACCGGTATCTGATTCTACTTTCATAGGTAGTACGATTTGAAAGTAGAATAGATTTTATAAGCTCGTTGCTGAAAGGTCCTTCACAACCACCCATAAGTGCTTTAATCTTAATGTGTTCATGAAATTTCCACACTAACTTTCCTAAAAGCAAAAGGTCCTTCTAACTTATTCCCAAGTGAAAAGGTAAATCATTTTGGTAAAATTTTAAGCATTTTCATAAGAAAACATTTTTCAAGACCTGATTGGGACAACATTTTTTGTTATTTTTTTTGAGAGTTGTAGACGTACAGCTGAACTAAGGCCACTTTGCTAGAGTTGATTTCTTTTCCACTGAGTAGGAACAAAGTTCTTCGGTGGAATTATTTTCTTACACCATCATAAACACGCGACAAGTGTCTCAAGTTAAATTCATATAATTTAAACTTTTGCAATTATTAAAAAAAACTTCTAAAATTTAATTACCTTAAGTTTAAGTAAAATTCGATTAAAAACAACCTCTCATTTGGAGTTAAGATGTTTCACTTTCAACCTCGCAAATTTTCATCAGAAGACCAATATCGTCATTTAAAGAAAGAGGACGAAAAAACAACCTAAGTCGAAAAATAATATTTTGCTTGTTGATGAATAACTTTGGATTTTGATGGTGTACTTTGACATCAAAAACGACTCATTAAAATAAATAAACAGATAGTAAGTCCATATAAGATATTTTGACATTGCATTTGAGTATTGATAAACCCTCTTTTTATAAAACTAAAACATCCTGGCGAAATTATTCCTAATAAATTTTAACTCTGCATCTTTAGATTTTATGCCAACTGAATCAACCACACTCAACCCAGAAATTAACCCTTTTTATTTATTTATTCATTTTTGTTGTTGTTGTTTTTGTTGTACCATATATTTTTGGTAAAAGATAGATAGAGTGTTCTGTTGTGAGTTCTTGTGTTCAGATTACGAATATGGTGTACTACTTCTGCCTAATCCAGTGATGCCAGAGATTTATCCAGCTATAGGACAAATGCATTTCGCTTCTACACACCATACAGACTAGACACATACATAACCAAACTGTACATAATATATACGAGTACAACATAGCTACCTATACAAAAGTTTGTATAGCTAGTTTTGTAGGTGTTTTTGTTGAGCATTATAATTTGTTGCTCGACGTTTACAGTGCGACGACATAATTTATATTTATCCTTACATTATGGGCTTAACCCAGAACATGACTATCATGCATAAACAGTTAGTAGGACCTGAGTCACATAACACAACACCACACACGTTCATTCAAATAAATAAATATCATATAAGTGGAACTACACATCTACTCGAATATATTATATAAAATGAAGGTATATAAAACAAATAAAATGTGAGTACTCTCTAGCACTTTGGTTTTGATGTTATGTGTGGGCCAGAGGAAGAAATATATAGTTCAGTTAGTTCAGTGTGTCATGTTAAATTTGGGATTTTGGAACACTTGGGGCGATACTGTGTGACTATAGGTTAGGCAAAGAGTGGAGATATTAAAGTTTATGGGAGTATAATTTGGATGTTTGTGGACAAATAATAATGCAGGACACCTTAATAGTCCAAAAAGTAGAGATGATAACAAGAACTTACATTACCCTTGAGGTAGGACAGTAACAGTTTCTGATATACCTACATTACATACATGTAATTATATATTTTAAGTAAATAAATGTAGGTTATGTAGTGTATGCAAGTAAACTGAGTAAATTTATGGTTTGTATTTGATGTATATTTGTACGTTTACCAACTCTTTTGATCGATAGTGTATAAAATTTGAATATTTGTATAGAAAATTATGAAGCTGACAGGTAGAAAACAAACTTTTCAAATTTCAATTCTTTTACAAAAAAAAATTGCATTCGTAATAAGATAAATACAACATAAATCATGACATGTGTGTTTTGAACTTAAATTCGATAAGGATGTAGAAAAAAGCAGAGAACAATAAAGTAGCTATTTTTGCCAATATATAAACAAAAATAATTGAAGGGTTCACTTAGGCGTATACCTCCTTTTTTTTTTAATCAGAATCAAATATTATCAACCGAAGTATTGACAAAAATAAAGACACATTGGCTAAAATGGAAATTAGGAATAAAGAAGTGGCAATTGTCACATCTCACCTCCTCCCGCCTGCCACTTCTTAAACCAAACATTGGCTGTAGTTATTTTTATATTGATTCAATAATTGTCCTAAGAAGAAATTTACAATTTCTATTGATAAACAGAAAGTATTAAATAATTTAGGAAAATAATTATTTTGATAGGAAATACAGATTTTTTGTTAGACAGTTAAAAATTTTCTAATTCATTTCCTGAAAATTCGCACTGTTCTACAAATTCCATTTTAAAGGTCTTGAATCTTATGTAGAGGATTCGCATAGACTTAATATTTCACTTGGCCTCAAAATAAAAAAATAAAATTAGTTAAATGACAAATTGAAACACCTCTTTGAGAAATGACACTGTCAGGAAATCTTTCTTGCAAAATTTCTATCATTCCCAAGAACTGCGACATTTGCATCTTTTTTGTAGCTAATCTTAATAATTGCTATTTGCAGAGCGAGGATGTACATTATGTAGTTTTTACTTGTCAAAATGGCCTAATAGCAGCCTTTTTAAAATGAAAAACCCATTCCCTTTTTTAAGGCATATATGTACATATGTGATCGTGTTCTTGTTTCACAAAAGGCTATACCAAACCCAAAGAACAATGTCTAATGGTGTAAAATAAGAAGATAGAGATTTCTACTTCTAATCACAAAAAAACCGAGCACAATTTAAGCGACAACATAATTTAATTCTCAATCTGGCTTAAAGACTTAATGACTTCTTAAAACCAAATGCTACGCTCATTCGTAACTTGTAATTTAAGAATTGAAAACTCTTAACACATTTGCGAAGAATAATGGTCCGATAAATCCATTCATTTCTAAATTCATACAGAACAAACCTGTCAAGTTGTGGATGCAATTGATTTATCAATCATTACTTTTGATTTTCCTTATTTCAAATTTTACAATTAACGAAGTTAACGAATATATATAAAACTGAAATCAGGCAAAAGAGGAAATTTTTGTTACGGTTTGACTTGGAAAATTCTTATCCAATTTTCATGCAGATTTGTTTTTTAATGAAAGAGCCACTAGGTCTCTGCTGTTTAGGATCCTCCGGAACCATTAAAAAGTCTTTTGAATCATTTTCATCGACAATTCTGCTTTCCAAATGACGTCATTCGGTGCCAATGAAATCAGACATGTAGTTTTTATGCGTATATTTAAAATTCAGGGTCAAGTTTATCATATAGCTATATCTTTTTTATCAAACAACCCTGACGAACCGAAATTTTTGCAAATATATTAATAGCGTTGAGTATCCTACTTTTGAAAGAACTAGAACCATTCAGAAAGAGCTGTCGCAAACTCTTCAATAGATCTAAGTACACTAGATCTCCTTCTGGGCCTTATACAAACAAGCTCTAAAGCAATATGAAAAAGAATTAAGGAAGAGTAAGAGGTCTTCTTGGAGAAACTTTTGTGGTAAAATAGAAAATACTTCAGAAGCCTCAAGACTCAGCTAAATTCTCTCAAAAAGTGCAATAATACCCAGGGCTTTAAAGACAGAAGCAGGCACGTGGACTATCACAGATGAAGAATCTCTTAATCTCCCAATTTCCAGGTAGCTTAAACATACTCAACGACTTAACATCAGAGAGTCAAGCTTCTACAAGCGATTTAGTTGATCTAATAACGCCGGAAAAACTGCAATGGGTCATAGACAGCTTTGATCCATATAAATCTCCAGGACCAAACGGAATCATTCCGGCCGAACTACAAAAATTCTCAAAAATGATCATTCCACCATTGAAAATCATTCTGACAAGCTGTTTAAGGTTGAGATATATTCCCAAAGCCTGGAGAATGGCAAAAGTAGTTTTCATTCATAAGCAGGGAAACCCTCCCACGTTAAACCTAAAAATCTACAACCAATCACCCTATCATCCTTCCTTCTTAAAACCTGGGAAAGATTGATTGAAATTTACATCAGACACAACTTAAAACCATGTCTCATTTCCACAGCTCAACATGCTTACTCTAAGGGAAAATCAGTAGAATCAGCACTTCATTCGCTGGTACGTATTGTTGAATATTCCCTCGAATACA
This sequence comes from Eupeodes corollae, assembly GCF_945859685.1. Classification (NCBI taxonomy): domain Eukaryota; kingdom Metazoa; phylum Arthropoda; class Insecta; order Diptera; family Syrphidae; genus Eupeodes; species Eupeodes corollae. Next base: position 4,349 of record NW_026605726.1, on the reverse strand, counting down.
GAGAATATTACCTTTGAGCGTCCTTGCGCCTCTTTTATGGAACATGGTAGTAAACGACCTACTTACATCATTGGAAGCAGAAGGTATCAAGGTGATTGCCTACGCTGACGACGTTGCAATATCTGGGAGGCACCCCCAGTTCTCTCTGAACTCCTACAAAATGCCTTTAATAGGCTAACAAAATGGGCTAAGCAATGTGACTTGGACGTCAATCCACATAAAACAGAATTAATTCTCTTTTCAAGAAGATATAAAATTTCTTAGATTAGCCCACCCAAGATTAAAGGAATACCATTAAGCTTTTTCGACCAAGCTAAATATTTAGGCCACATTTTAGATAAAAAAAATTAAATTGGAAGGCAAATATTGATGAAAGAGTAAAAAAGGCTACTGTAGCGCTTTTTACTTGTAAAAAGGCCATATGATCAAAATGGGACTTCTCCCCAAAAATAAAATACATATTTATGGAGCTGTCGTATGCACTGGACGAAAAAAAAATCAAATGGGGTGGCGCAACAGTCCGTTGTGAACCAGGGCCTAGTGACTTACAACTCTCAACCATTCCTGTGTGCGAGTAATGTTGTCAGGAATGGAGGGGACCTACAATTTTATGCCGAATCCGAACGGCTAGTTTGAGAAAGCACTTTTTCATGACAAGAATTACTCTTGAAGGATTTGTCAATTCCTCGCAAGAGGCGGAGGGAGCACTGGACGAAATGTTAAATCTAAATAAGCTCATCAAAGTCCAGCGGGCAGCAGGTATGTGCATCACAGGAGCACTTCGCTCAACACCAACCGCAGCACTGAAAGTGCTTTTAAACCTAACACCCCTTGACATCTTCTCCAAAATGGTGGCAGCCAACTCATGTGTGAAACTAAGAGCCACCTCTTAATGGAACAGTAACAATACTGGACATACTACTATTCTAGACAGATTCAGATCTATCCCAGATCGCTTAGACTATACCACCCCAATAATAGTATTCGGAAAAAGCTTCCATGTGTCCATCCCTTCAAGATCTTCCTGGGAAGAAGAGAGAAATCTGGAAGACGATGTGGTACACTTCTATACAGACGGTCCAAAGACCGATCATGAAGTTGGAATTGGTATCTATTCGGAACAACTGAATCTTGGTCTATCCTATTGACTTCCCAATCAATGAAGTGTATTCCAGGCAGAAGTAATGGCGATTAAAGAAGCACTATCCTGGCTCAAAGAAAACGTTATATCTTGTAAGGATACACGAATCTTCTCAGACAGCAAAGCCACTCTTAAATCTCTCGCGTCTGTCTCCACAAACTTTTAAATAGCCCACGATTGTCGATCATCTCTGAATAAGATGATGGAACAGTTAATATTCACCTCATTTGGCTGCCGGGCCACAGAGACATTCCGGGAAATTGCAAAGCCGATGAGCTCGCCGGAACACTTGTCTTATGTTAGACAAAAACATAACATAGGAACACCACTTGCTACATGCAAATATCTTCTCAAGCAATATGCTCTAGAATTAACAAATGCTAGATGGTCACAGAGTACTACCTGCCTAGCAACCAAGCAAATATGGCCAAGCACAGACTTAAAACGGTCAAAAGGCTTGATATCCCTGAGCAGACAAAGTATAAGCTCTACAATTGGAGTAATAACAGGACACTGCCTCATAGGAAGAGGAAACAGTCCAACACCTTCTATGCTTCTATGTACATGTCCAGCAATCTCCATTAGAAGGAAACTTTCTCGGAAACCCCTTCTTCGATAATACCAGTGAACTGGCAACGATTGACAAAAAATGCCTCTTTCACTTTATTAAAAGTAAAAATGATGTCAGATTTTGGTATGAAATCTCTTAAACGGATTGGAGAACGTGACTTTCAAAAACAACATATCACTCCAACCAATTTGCAATTTTCGTTCAAGAAAATGAACAACAATTAACCGACGACCAGCGACTTGCAAACAACATTAATATCGACAACGTGATGCAGAACTTTGGTAAAATGTTCTTTCTTGCATTAGTAGTAGCAACATCTGGGACTGGTGCATCATTACTACAGAATTTAAAAACCGCTCACACAACTTTTAAATTGGCTTAAGATTTGCAAAGCCAAGAGCGTTCAATTTGTAGTATCTTAAATCAAAGTTCACTAGCTAAAGTGCTTAAAGAAATGACGTTTATTGTGTGGCACGAATCGACTATAGTAAATAAAGGTGGGCATGAAGCTCTGGATCGTACACTTAGAGATCTTAGAGCAGATGAATGTCCGATGGGAGGTGTTGTGATACTGTTCGCTGGTGATTTTAGGCAAACATTGCCAGTTGTGCCGATAAATTCTTGCCTTAAATCGTCGTTTCTGTGAGCTTCTGCCAAACTTTTAAGAGTGACCAAAAATATCCGTGTACATTTGCGTGGTGGTAATAATGCAGCACAATTTTCAAGAATTTTTTTGGATATAGGAAATGGAAATATATCAAGTAATGAAGGTGAAGTACTAACAGAACCTATATACATTTGCAACTAGCACAAGGACAGATACTGAAGCTTACAGCTTATATAATTCCAAAGGATTATTTTTATTATATTTATTGATTAAAAAAGCGCAAAGTGTTGCCTTGGTTGTTTTTGTAATAATATGGCTTTATTTTAGTTTACTAGAAAAAAAAACAGCAAATTGTTATAAATCATTGTTACCAACGCCCGTGTGAACCATCATCCAACCTCGTGTGAACTTGCTCTTGGTCTCCGTGAATGTTGCTCGTTTTAACTGACTCTGAACGCACTCATCGTTCTGGAATGTGCGAAAATTTTAAGAAGCCATTTTATATATGTAAATTGCACAAAGGGAACAGAAATCACGAGCAGCAGCCACGGCAGACCAAGACTAAGTTAAAAATTATTTTAAACAAAATGAACTCTATTAATTTTTACTTTTTTTAAATAAAGTTTTTAAAGTCTTTCGAACTAAAACAATATAAATTCTAATAAAGCTTGAGAAGCCGTATTATCAGTCGCCAGGGAAGTCGGCGACAATCATTATAACTATAGTCTTAATTGATTGATATCAGCTGTCACATTGTTATCCTTTAAATCCAAAACCTCTTAAAAGCTGAAGCGTTTTTTAATAGGGGCGGATAGAAGTTGAAACGTAATAAAAGAAGCTTAGTGTGAGGTATTATCAAAATTATGTTTTATTTGAAATACTCATATATGCCATTTGGTGTAAAATGTGACATCATTCAAATGCCTATACCTCGGCTTCTTAAAGTTGCACGGATTCGAGATGTCCAATTTTGTAGGACTCTTCCGCATAAACCCGGCTGAATTTCAGCGATTACCTGTGTTATGTTCACCATCGGTCGATTGTGGTTTATTTGCATAGACTTCAAGAAACCCCAAAGTAAAAAGACAACCAAACCTTCAAATCGTTCATGCAAAAAGCAAATCGTCAATCGATCTTGCACTCCTTGAACGTACGGGTGGTGGCTGATTGTTTACTAAACGGGACGTTTCAAATTTGGCCACAAATTTAAAGAGTCGACTGTGAAGGGTAACTACGTCTACCGTAAAGTGATTGCAATGCGCACAACGTTTGCGTTGAAGAATATTTATTTTGATAATAATGTTTTATTATTTAAACGTGCTGTAAAATCATGTAACTTGCCATAATGATTTGGCGATGTCACCGAAAAAAAAATGGCCGCTGGGTGCAAAAATCTAACCGCGCCCATTGAAAAACTTAGGTAATATTTTAAAGGATTTCTAAATGCTTTTGAAAATGGGCAAAGTTTGGCCTTGGTTGAATTTGCACTTTTATACTCGATAACAGGGTAATTGCAAGAAAAAATAGAGAGCAAACCTAAACAAATTATTATTGCGAAAATCGTCATTCATCTGATACTGGAAGTGAAGATAAACACAAATTTTTGATGATGGGTAGAAGTCAATATACATAAAATGTGTCCAAAGGTCGGGCTCGAGAAATGGGACTGCCATGTTTTACTTATCGATTTCGTATTTCAAACCGAACAACTATATACGCAATGCTTCCGCAATTGATTGAGAGTAGTTACTTAGAAAAACTCTTTAGAATAATACAGAGAATACTATCCGGTCCAGCGGGTTTGTGTATGTCAAAGTCTTTCAGAACACTTGCAACTATACGAGTGCAAAAGAAGATTCGTCCCATTACGAGTAAATAGTGTAGATACGCTCTCAAGAATAGGAGGACTTACGAAACTCTCTGGTAGCATCGAGTTAACAGCAAACTTGGCTTTATCAATCGAGCTTACATAGGGAATGTCATTGCCGACGAGCGTTGGAACCGAGGATAACGTACTGATTCGTACGTTT
>NW_026605725.1:0-27782 GCF_945859685.1 Eupeodes corollae | reverse complement strand
TAATTTACAACAAATAATTGTCAATTATTGCAACGCTACATTTTCGATACAATTGCGTACTTAGTTTTAAGTCCTAACTTGACATCAACGTAGCATGGAAATTTGAGGAAAAATATCCATAAGGCCACTTAAGTGAATGTGCTATTTTGTAGTTTGGTAATTCCCATGGGGCCCGAAAGCCGGACGGATAAGAAGCTTCTTGGCTTACTCGCCGCAGCACTCGAGACTCAAAAGCCAGGATTGTCGTGGCGGCTGTGACGAGGGGCGCGATATCCCAGCGGAGTTCTTCAACTCTTGTATAGCTTATTTATGACGCACGCAACAGCTAGTCCATTCGGCCTAATGTATTCCATGTGCCAGATTGCATTTGGATTTGGATTCAAATGCGTTTGATTCGACGACGACGACGCGACGGACCACGACAATTCTATAACCGAACTTGTATCCAAGTAGTCCGTAAAGTGTATACAAACATTTGCTGCATCAAGAAAAAAGTATATTGATATTGCCTTTCCGAGGCTATGGCGATGGCGTACGCGTTGCGCTGTTTTTTGATCTGTTCATCAGATAAAGTCAACACCCGATTTTTTGAAACCTTGTCGTTGCATTATAGTCTTGGTTTTTGTCTCTCTCTTTCTCTCTCTCACTATAAAGTCTAGAGAAACGTGACTTTTTGTGAATTGCGCACTGGAGAATGGAAAATCCATTGATACGTTCGGAATCTTATGTCTTTCAGTATTCAGTGCACATTTTCAATACCCACATGAATATCATAGCATAAGTAGGTATAGAAGACTCTTGATAAATAATTGAGACATCTGAAACAGCAACACATAGGCACTTTCAGGCAGTCAAGCCGTAGCCATCCTGCCATAGCCAGCCTCTGTACAGAATTCCATAGGGGTGAACGGACGACTTTTGAAAATAAAACTAAAACGCTGAATTGAATTGAGACCATAGGCATATCGCAACAACCATTTCTGATTTTGATTCCAACAACATCTCTGCTTTAATTGAAACTTCAGCAAACTATATTCCTCTCTATAAATCATCAATGAGATCATCAATAAACAAAATAAAACAAATGAGGACTCAAGGGACATCCCTGTTTTATACCGATTGTTGATTCAAACCAATCAGATCTTTCATCACTATTCCACACCGTACGTAGCTTTAGTCAAATCATAGAACTTTTCTATCACTCTTCCATACTTTTTTGACAATCTTTTGATGTAAAGTTGGTGAAACAGGCCTTTTCCATCGATGTTATCGAATGCAGCCTTGAAATCGAAAAAAGGGCTAAGGCAGTTTCTTTCTCTGCTCCAAAAGAGGACACGTCAAAATAAATATATTGTCGGTGGTAGTGAAGCCTCTACGAAAGCCCGTGTGGCATTCTTTTAGTATTTAGTTATGTTTCATCCAGGATCATCACACATTTTGTTTTAAACTATTTTTAAAACCACAGTAGTTTTCTGAATCAAGACTATCGCCTTTTATGGATTGGAAATATAATCGCTGGAATCCTGCTGGAGCCTTGAACTAATGCGCTATAATTCCAGTTTGTAGTCAATTTTTATATACAACGGTATGTTTTTGAATGAGTTCAAAAGTATCATATTTAAGAAATTCACCAACGATTCTATTGACCCCTGGAGCTTTTCTAACTCTGACTTTTCTTATCTTTAAAAATATCACCATCGAGGATATCGTTCTCAGGGGGCATCGCTCGTTTACAAAAAGGGGCATCGCATAACGAAACATTGGTGCATTGTGTTTTGGGCTCATATGTTTTTAAAGTGATATTTTAAAACATTAGGAGATTTTTCATTGTGGGTTCTTAAGGTTTTCCAGAATTCAAGCAAAGTCTTTTTAATTTTTTCAAATAAGTTTGTACTTTTTATTTGTTTCTAGTAAATGTCCCCCACCCCCTCACCTCCTAACAGTGGCATGGATCCGAGTGGTCCAATTTTTAAGGACTCTTCTGCATAGATCCGGCTGAATTTGATCGATGGTTATGTTCACCTTTAGTTATCGGTCGATTGTGGTTTATTTGCATAGACCTACGACTTGAAGAAACTCCACACAAAAAAGTCTAGTGGGATCAAATCGCATGGCCTAGGTGGCCAATTCACACTACCCCTGAAATGGTTCAAAACCCAGTCCCGTCGCAAAACTCGCCAAGTTAAAGTCTGCGAAAGGTCGAGTTCTTGTGCAGGCGAGGGCCTCTGGTTCTGATGTACACTTTCATGGACCGCGGCGATGTTTTCGGTCGATCTTGCGTTCCTTAAACGATGGGGTGTTGGTGTTGGCTGATTCTTTACTGACCGCGTTCAACCTTTGCGTTAACGAATACTCGTTTTGATAATAAAGTTTTATCATTTGAACGTGCTGTTTAATCATGTAACTTGCCATGATGGTTTGGCATAAACAACTGAATAATAAACAAAAGATTTGACAGATGTCACCAAAAACAAAATGGCCGCCACCGGGCGCCAAAAATTACCTGCGCCCTTTATAAAATAGAAAAATACTTTCATTCACTTCAAATGAATATGGTCACCTCATGAATGGCCGTCGGAGCTTATATGTCGCCATATGATAATAAAATAATAAATTCTCAAAAATATATCCCTTTTTCCAACGAGACGACATCACCCTGTCATATTATTTGTAGATATTATATGACAAGCTTACTCATTATAATTTCCCTGTGATGAAAAGACCATAGGTAACTGCCTGAACCTTACCTACCGAGTACAATTAGGCAAGTCATCAAAATGAGTGAGCAGACATGAATAGGATGACAAGTATTCCCTTTGTATGTTGCCTAACCACTATTCACTATTATAGTCCACCATTATTTATTAAGACACGCAAAGTCATCTAATTATATGAAGCATTCAGCAATATGGCTGGCAATGGCTTCGAAACAACTATGATCAGCCAACCAATAACACGTCAACTGTTTGGGTACAGTTATTATTATTTTATACTTTTGCTGTTTTTTTTTTATTATTATTATTCATCTATTAACAAATTGGAATAGGAAATAAAATGGAAAAAAAAATGAGAAAATTATGAAAAAATAAAAAAAGCTATATAAATGCAGATAGAGTCAGTCATGAATTCGTGAGTATCTTTCAAAAGCAATTAACAAATTATTCACACTTGCTGATCGCTCAGCTTAAGATATCGTTAGTATTTTTTTTAATTATTTCTCTTTATTTTTTGCTTTTTTATATATTCATAAAATACTGCGGATTATTATATGAAAATTAAATGCAATTTGTTAATTTTAATTTCAGATGATGTTGTAGAGTTTTTGTGTTGTTTTGATTAGAGAGCTTAAGCATTGAAAGATTGACGAAGGCGATAATAAATCTTATAGTTGCGTGTTAGCTATCATTGTTGAGATATTTGATAGCTGGTATATAAGTAATTAGGTATACCTAGTTTTGAATTGGATAAGGTTGAGTTTTATTTGTTTAGTATTCAATTTTATTCTTAGAATTAAAATAATAAATATAAATAAGTGAATTAAATTAGTATATTTTGTAAAATTTTCATTTACAACATTTTTATAGAAAATCAATACCCCTTTAAGTTCATAAATTGAATAGGTTATGAATGTTTAGGTGTGGAGAGGCATTCATAAATTTTAATTGCATATCAGGGTCACTTTATTTATTTATTCATCAATATGAGATTTAAAAATTTACAATATTAGACTACTAGATAAATATTTACATGTGGACAATTTATTAAATAAACTTAAACTAACTTAATACTTAAAATATAATTAATATGAGAAGTACATTAAAATAAAATATAAATAAAAATATATAATTAATTCGTTCATACATAATTAAAATATATAATCAATTAAAATGAAAATACAATAATAGTTTACTTTTCATCACAGATGTCTAGTTTTGTATGATGGAGTTTCGATGTTCCACCCAAATTTTTGAATAGTGAATCTTGTAATTTTTTTTGGACCATTTCATTTCTTTTAGATTGAATGTTATAAAAGATTACACAACAGTATTCCAAGATTGGTTCTACATATGAGGTAAAAAGCGATTTGAGAGTAAAAGGTTCTTTAAAGTCTATGCTTTGGTTACACTAAATTCAATGTGCTTAACAAAGTTAAGTTTAGGGTCAAAAACAACATCAAGATCTTTCTTCTCCCTTACTCTTTCTAGGACTTGATTTTCAATATTGTATTCAAAGATGATTTTGGAAAAGTTGCGGCAAAAAGAAAAAACATTGACATTTTGCGTCATTTAAATACAATTGGTTTTTCGTGCACCATTGGGAATAATTTCGAAATATCGTCTTGTAAGAAAGACATTTAATAGATTTTATGCAACAAAAAACTTTGAGTCATCATCACAAAGAAGTTGACTAGAATTAAGGAAAATACTAGGTAAGTCATTTATAAAAATTAGGAAAAGAAGTGGTCCAATATGGCTACCTTGGGGCACACCAGATGAAGCCAAAATTGGTTTTGAGAGAACATCGTGAATGCAAACAAATTGAACTCGACCCTTAAGATAAGGTTCCAACCATTTCAAAAACATAGAATGAAATCCAAAGATTTTTAATTTCTTAATTAAAAAAAAAGTGACTTGCTTTATCAAATGCCTTTCAAAAATTCGGTATAAATTACATCAATTTGATGTCCTTCTTTGAGATGATTTAAAATTAAATTGGAGAAAATAGAAAGATTAGTCGTTGTTGATCTTCTTGCAACGAAACCATGATGTAACGGTAAAATGTGTTCCTTAACTAAAAATGATCGTTTTTCATATATCAATTTCTTGAAAGGTTTTGGAATACACGACAGTTTACAAAACGGACGGTAGTTAGATATTTGCTGTTTAGACCCTGATTTGTGAATAGGGTTTAAAAATGATTTCTTCCATGATGGAAGAAATTCGCCGTTCTTTAAAGAGCTATTAAAAATTAGGAAAAGCAGTTCAGCTTAAGAAGCAGCACATTTTTTATGAACAATAGGTGGAATTTCGTATGGACCTGGTTTCTTGTCATCATTTAAACTCTTCAATTTCGGAAATATTTAATTCTAAACAACCAATATCTGTCTTACATTCAAAAGACAAATATTCGACTGGCCATGCTGAACTTACATTTGAATAAGCGTAACTAGATTCAAAATAGTGTGCGAAGGAATCACAAATACTTGATACATTTGAAAATGTTGACCCAAGGTAATATTGAAATTGAGAACATCAAATTCTCATTCCAATTAGACATACATAATTGGTAGTTCATCTTTATTTTCTGATATCCGTAAACGTTTTTAAGCCTTGTTTTTTCTATTGCTTAAGTTACTTAGCTTTCTATTGAACTGTATGAATCTATTTTTTAATTTAAAACCGTTGTGAGTTAAGTATAGGAACTTATAAATATATAAATGCACTCATTGATATGACAATAATATTTTTGTCACTTTAAACCAAAAAATAAAATGTGATTTTTTCAAAAAAGTATGTTTATTCGACGTATATGGTTCTCAAGATGATATAAAACGCGCGTAATTTAACGTTATAGCCAAGAATTTACAAGATATGTAGAGGTACAATACTCGACCACTTTTTGAAGCAGCTTGGGCCGTATGTCAGCAGTAATGCGGCCGAGAGAATATTCTTTTCTCGGCTTAAGGTATCTGCGAAGAAAAGCGATTTTACATAACATTTGTTAGAAATATCAACAATTTGAAAGCTTTGTTCATCAGAAGTATGTGTGTAAACATGTTATAGCTATGTTAATACGTCGGCAATAATTTTGTTCCCGATTCATATTCATTTGAAATATTTAAATAATTTGTATGTTTAAAAATAAATTTCTACGATGATTTTCCGAAGTATCTTGATAACCTTTTTCAAAATCTCTCAATAATAGTTTTAATTTGAAAAAAAAAAAACACTTAAATAGCTTTTAAGTGAAGTTACTAATCGACGTTTAAATAAGTTTCTGGCAATTATATATCCAAATTAAAATAATGCATATTTAAAAAAAATACAACTTGCGAAAATCGGTTCACACGTATGATGGGAATCAATAGCCAAGATTGGTTTAGCTCTTAAAGAAATCGATGGAGCGGACAGGTGCAAGCAACTCTCACAATGGAAGGTTGATGTCAAAATATTACAAATAAACATGACACGATACATATTTCTTTTCGTCTGAAATAATTACCATTTCGACATTCTTAATAAAAATTTTCGAAGGACCAATCTGAGAAATTTTGAACATTTTTAATTCTCTTCTTATTAAATTCAGTTATATAAATTTTGATTTCAAATCAAATATAACAAATATAACACCCAAGTCTTAAAAGTATTCAACAAATTATAACGGTCAATTATTTAATGAAACGTTTGGGATAATGTTTAACAAATTATTTGGCTTTCAACAATCGACAAAAGAGTTTAGAACATTCTAAACAAAAGACAAAAAAGCATTTTTTGAAACAATAAATAATTTAGTTACCGAGAAAACCAACAGTGCTTATTTGGATGCGGCTTTCTCATTGGAGCCAGACTTAGGCAAGAAGTCTTGAGCTATAGGTGCATCAATGAGCGCCTCATGACCATACGCATCAAGGCTAAATTCGGCAACATTAGCCTGATATGCGCGCACGCAGCCACAGGAGAAAGATGACAACACCAAAGATATGTTCTTCGAGCTTTTAGACAAAACATATGAGCTACAATATTAAAACAGTCCTGGGCGATTTTAATGCCAAGCTAGGAAGGGAAGTCATCTTTGTTGGAATAATCGGGAAGAACAGCCTGCACGACAACACTTCCCACAACGGATTCAGGCTTATAGATTTTGCTGCGGGGCAAGACGTCATGGTAGCCAGTACGCGTTTCCACACCTCAACATCTACAAAGGTACTTGGACAAATCAATCTACCGTCAACCAGATTGACCATATTGCGATCGACGCCAGACGCCAGCTAAGGTAGTACTTCTGGTTTCCAGACCCAAGGCAAAACAGGGAGATGATGGGAGAAGGTACAACGTCGAACGGCTACAATCGCAAGAAATCGCCAAATTCTTTTGCGACTGAGTTACCAGTAACCTCTCTCCAAGTTCTCTGCCACCAATACAATGTATGGAAAACCAGTAGCAATATTGCCAAGATGCAATCAGAGAAGTTGCCTCTGATGTGCTGGGTTTCAAGAAACCACCAACAGAGATCCCCTGGTTTGATAAGGAATGTCGGCAGGCAAATGCAGCCAAACAACAACAACAAGAGGTGAGAGGAACACCGACTTCTCACAAGAAAAAAGAGAGAGCACGAGAAGCGTGCGGTCGAAGATGTTGAAAGGTTTAAAAGCATTAATGAAGTTCGAAAGTTTTAGGAACAGGTGAAACGAAATTCACTAGTAATCTAGAGGCTGCAAAGACGAAAGTGGAAACAACAATGCAGTCAATGCTGATAAGGATATGGAAGGACCACTTCTGTAGACTGTATAACGGGGACGACGAACCGAATGCCGCTGTCAGGCAGGATGATGGTTCATTCAACATAGACGACGAAGCCAACAATCCCGTCCTCCGGACTTAGACGAAGTAAAGATTGCCATATCTAAGTTGAAGTCTAATTAAGCCGCTGGAGCAGATGGCTTAAATGCCGAGCTTTTTAAAGCAGCTGCAGATAAGTTGGTTGGGAGCCTGCACCAACTTATCTGTAAGATATGATCGGAAAAAGAATGCCCGATGAATGGAACCTCAGTATTGTTTCCCGATCCTGAAAAAAGGAGACCCTCTAAACTGCACCAACTATAGAGGAATCAGTCTACTTAACATCGCCTATAAAATCTTCTCTGCCGTAATATGTAAGCTTCTAAAGTCCATCGTCCACAACCTGATGGGTCCTTATATCAATGTGGTGTTAGACCAGGAACATCAAAGTCCACACTTGATCATATATTCACATAACGGCAGATCCTGAAGAAAACGCAAGAACACCAAAAAGACATCCACCAATTTCAAGGCCACATATGACAGCATCTTCAGGGACGATCTTGAAAGCATAGTGCAGAGCTCACACGTAAACACTGGAGGCCCTATCTTTCAAAAGTCTGTTCAATTACTAGTAAATGCTGATGACATTGTCATAATCGGAAGAACTCAGCGTGATCTCAATTAGGCTTTTGTTAGTATTAAGGCAGGAGTCGCAATGGGTTTAACGGTCAATGACGGCAAAACAGAATACATGCTGTCGTCAAGAAAGGACATACAAAATCGACAGGCTCCGCTATAAACGCAGAAAACAACACCAGCGCTAAGAGCAAACGAAGAATAACTTTTGCTAACCGCTGTCTCTTTGGACCAAGGAAGCAATTGAGTGGCAGTCCTCTCTCGAAGGACCAAAGTGTTGCTATATAAGACCCTTTCCATCTTCGTCCTGCTTTACGCTGCAGAAGCATAAAATATGAAAAAGCCGATGAAACCACCTTAGGTCGTTTCGAGAGAAAAGTTCTTCGTGTGATCTACGGTCCCGTATGCATCGAAGGAGAGTGGAGGAGAAGATGGAACGACGAGCTGTACAGCGACGTAGGCTTAACCAGAAGGGTAAAAGTCCAAAGACTAAGATGGCTGGGTAACGTAGAGCGCATGGAAACTAATGCTCCGGCCCGGAAAGTCTTCGAATCCGCACCCACAGGATAGTAGAGGAAGACCTCAGATCAGGTGGCGCGCACAAGTGGAATGTGACCTCACCCGATTTCGAAAACATGGTTATTTTATTACTCTTCACATGTCCTAAAATTTGTATGCTTAAATTTTTATAAATGCATTTTTTCTTTGGTCTTACAACGAAGCTCTCGTCTTAATAAGGCTATCACATACAATTTTTAAAAATATTGAAAAAAATGTTGAAAACGTGTGAATAAAGTAAGTTAGGAATCTTAATCAGCACAAACAATTTTCTCTTAAACCTCATTGACTTATATTACAACCAACTTACCCACAAGTGTAACAAGCCTTTGTAGGGACTTGATATTTTCCAATTTCTATCAATTTTTGACAATAATTTGGTTCCACAGAATTACATTTTAGATTAATACCATAAGGGCTATATTTAACTATCAACCAAAAGGAAAGGATAGCAAAGTGTCAAATTAAATGGTCATAATAGTCAGCGTTGGTATCAGAAATGCTCAAGTTCATTTTTTCTGACATTGAGTTTCTGCAAACTGCAATGATAATTGGACATCAGGCTTTTTGATATACACTTTTCAGGATTAAAACCGTATTTTAAAGTTTTAAATTACGTCCAATAAAATTAAGTTTCTTTATAATAAACTTTAACTTTGGTTAAAAATTCTTTGAACGATTCAATTTAAAAAATTTAAAGTTTAATCTTAAAAGCTTCACAATTTATTTCCAAACATCACAATCATCATCCGCCGCCGTTAAACGATTCCGTGTCCCTTTCATTCTTATATTGAAGAAATATGGTCTTATAACATTTTCGGCATAAGACCAGTTCATATAAAGCTATTTGCGTCCAACTACTACTACTACTAGGTCTAGGTGCGGATGGAAAACCGTATTTGTCTAGCCTGTTCCCAAAAAAGGCGAATCTTCCTCACCTCCTAATTACAGACCGATTCCACTTATGTCCCTTCTTTCCAAGGTCATGCAAACGCTGATTAATTATCAGCTCAAGAAATATCTTGAAGAACGAAAGCTTCTTAATGACCGGCAATACGGCTTTCGTAGCAATAGGTCCACTCCTGATCTCATGGTTCATCTCACCGAACAGTGGAGCAAATCTTTACATCGTTTTGGAGAAAGTAAGATTATTGCACTTGATATTTCAAAAGCATTTGATAGGGTTTGGCATCAGGCTCTCTTATCGAAAATGCGTGCTTTCGGTTTTCATGAATCCCTCCTTCGTTGGATTAGTAATTACCTTTCGAATCGTTCAATACAAGTAGTATTGGATGGATTCAAGTATGAAAACCACAAAATAAATGCTGGTGTGCCCCAGGGCTCTGTTCTATCTCCAACACTCTTTCTCATTTTTATTAATGATCTCCAGTCTGCAACATCTAATCCAATACATTGTTTCGCTGACGATAGTACTCTTAGCTTTTCATATTCGTTTTCAGATTCACACCCCTCTTCTTCGGACGTGGAACTGCAACGACAAAATATGATAAGCTCATTAAATTCAGACCTAAACAGCATTGTACAATGGGGAATAAAAAACCGCTTGGAATTTAATGCTTCGAAAACGCAATGCTGTCTTGTATCGTTAATGCAAAAATAACCCCCCTGCCATTATCCATAAATGGCACTTGCATCCAGGAAACTGAACATCTCGATATTCTCGGTATGTGTACCACCAACCAGCTTTTGTGGAACGATCGCACATACGTGATGTCGCGAAAAATGCCGCAAGATGTTTGGGTTTTTTAAGGCGATGCAAGAAGTTTTTCTCCCACTCTCATGTGGATGTTATATACAAGACGTCCAAAGCTTGAGTATAACTCCCATATCTGGGCTGGTGCTCATGTAACTAAATTAAGCCTTGGATAGTATTGAACGTAGAGGATTTAGATTGATTGGTGATATTACCATCATAAGATCATTTACGTCACTTAAACATCGTCGAAATGTTTCTTGTCTCACCCTCTTTTACCGTCATTTTAATAGTTTATGCTCTAGAGAAATAGCCAGCTGCATTCCTCCCCTTAAACATTTCAACTGAAATACTCGCGCTTCTAGGAATGCTCATCAATATACTCTCGAGTCCAACTTCGGTCGTACTGTCAAGTACAGAGATTCGTAACCTCCTCATACAATGTAATAAAATTAAATTAAATACAATGTAGCAATTTTTTCTATTTTCACATTGATGTCCAATTATACACAATCTACCATAACAAATAATGATTAAAAACCACACGATTTCTTTTATTTTTGTTGAATATTCAAAATGTAACCAAATCCATTCATCCAACTCTAACCATATACAAATTCAAATTACTGTTTTTCATTAAATCCCAACAATTTATTTTAATAATAATTATGGCTAATTCAACATACAATGTTGTTCATATAAATTATTATCTTATTTTATACAACATCAATAATTTAACCTTTTTATAGGTATATTTAGTTAATAGTTATTCCTATTTACCTTCATATATTCACAGATACATTGTTATAATAAATAAAACCAACAATATGAGATAATATCTGATCTATAGAATATCTGTTAAATGATTTCCCATTTAAATCCAATCAACGAAACTAAATGCGAAATTAATTTCCTCAAAATGATTACGTATACTTTTCCCTATGTCTAAATTACATAAATACAATGTGTAGATATGAATGTGCCTCCCTAAATTTAGTTAAATTACATTTTCATCGTCTCATTTTACCAACGCGATGAATTATTAATCTAACTGACGAGTATCAATTACGTGTGTACGAGGTATAGAATATATTCATACTACACCTACCCTTTCCCTGTAAAAGTAAAAAAAACCTCCCTATATTATATCAGAGATCAAAATGCATATACTCTAGGTTATGGTGGGATTCAGTTACGTCGCCGTACGTCAACCGGCCCCGGAAACTATTTAAATCAGGATGAGGGGGCTTCCATATCAAGTCCTTCCACAAGTATCCTTTTATATATGAGTCCTTCTCTCTCTCTCACTCTCTCTTTCAACCCTTAAATAAAAAAAACTTCCACCACAATCTACATTTCAAATGAGTTTTATGGGAGGACTCACAATTGCACAGCGTCTGCGCCCTTAACATCAAAAGGGTGGGTGGAACGAACAAACTGTATATCGATTAAGTTTGAAAGGGGTTGCATAAGGGGAAAAACTTTCTCTACTGCAGCCAAGTATGGATATTTCCATCTCCTCACTTCATTCAAAATTGCCAGGGGGATATTGCGAGGATGGTAGTTAAGCTCTGGAATAACACACAAAACCCTATCATCACCACAATATCATTTAGGGGATGACATGTTTGATGATAGCTCACCTACCCTTGATCCATACACACATGTATACTCCTACCTACCACTCAAACAAACTCTCACATATGAACGAAAATCCTTCGGGTATTTAGTTGAAATTTGATTTATTAATAATTACTACTTTTAGTATACCTAATTAGATGTTGTCATATCCATCTTCTAACTGTTTGTTAATGGATATGAACATGAAACTCTGTTATAACGTATCTATTATGGATATCCAACAATCGTCGCAGTTGGATGGATTTTGAGGCTTTTAATATCGATTTTTCATCAGAAGCTTATAAAATTTTAATTATATTTTAAACGAATATCATTTAATAGTTGAGTCTAATGGAAGTAATTATAATTTTTATTTTTGTATAATTTCAGGCGGCAAACAGCTGAAGAACGTGAAGCTGAACGACAGGCAGCAAATCGCTTAATGATGTCATTACAAGCCGAGGCAATTAGCAAAGGCTTCCCACCACCTCCAGCCCCCATCCAATCACACCCCTCACAAACAGTTAATGGAGCGCCATTGGCGGCCCTGCATGGTCTTCAACCTTGGGCTGAACAACATCCTGCCGGATGCTAATACTCCTTCATTTCAAAAAATTATTAGAAACAAAGCAAAATCAACACACCCTATTTTGTGATATGGAAAACTTAAGACATTCCGCGCTGTTTTGTAAATATTTATTAAAATTATTATTCAAACAAAAAAATGACAAACATAAACATAATAAGTAAAAAAAAAACAAAACGTATCATAAATAATCTTAAATTAAATTTAAACATTTTTAAAATTTGTAGTAAAATATTAAATATTAAGAAAATAATTTAGAGTAGCGCTTATCTTGTGTAAATAAATAATCAAAACTTTATCAGCTATTTAAATAATATTAAACTAACAACAACAAAAATCTCAAACAATCATAAAACAAAATAAAATATAGTCATAGGAAATGTTTAAATAATTTACAAAAGCTTAGAATTTTGAGCTTGAACTATAACAAAATACGAAAATAAGACGATCTTTAATATAAATGTATAAATTATTAATAAAAAAAGAGTTGTTTTAGTTTTGTTTTATATTTTTCATAAATTTCTTTAAATAAATATGGTTTAAATTTGTTGTTTTAAGTTTAATAATAATTATATGAGCTTATTTAATAATTTTAAATTAATGATTGAAATGTTTTTTATAGTATAACAATAATAACTGAGAATAAAACATAAGTTATACAAAAATTAATTGATAAGCAATCTTCAAAAATATTCATGAATAAAAAAAACTGAAAATATTCATTTTAAGTAAAATTACAAATGTGTTTTTTTTTATTATAATTTTGAAACATTGGAGATACATTTTTAAATCTGAAATACGAATATGTTAGTTTTTATATCATGCATTCGTAAGTAAGTTCAAACTTGGAAGTTAAGGTTTTAAGCAGATTCGTGTCAGGATTTTTTATATACAGCTGTGGACAACTAATTAGAAACACAAATTGAATTCAATTTTAAAGTAGTATCTGTATTTTTTTTTTGTTTTATTTTTTTTGTGCAAAAATATTTTTCTTTCTAAATATATTTTTTAAACTTAAAACAGTGTTTCCCAAACATAACATTCATTTCGTATGCCAGTTTCTGTGAAAAACACAGCGTTTATTGGTGGACAACTAATTAGAAACAAAGAGGAAACTCATATCTTATTGTAAAATTTATAACTTTTTAATATCATTTACCTTATATTTATCTTTAATACCTTGTTGTGAAATCTTTTTGCTTCAAAATTTTCCGTTATTTTCGTTCCATTGATGAAATAAGCAACTTGCACTGCTCTACGGGGCAGCCTTCCATGCAGCTTATTATTATCTTTAATACCTTCGAAAGAACATCATTATTGGAGTTATTTTTGAGAGCAACAGCTCTTTTAACATCTGCTTCAAGATGCTCTATCGGATTTAGGTCTGCACTTGATGATGCCCATTCCAGAGCTGTTATCGATTGGTCCCTTAAAACTGTTTCGTAATTCCAGCAGTGTGCTTGGGGTCGTTGTCTTGCTGAAACTTCCATATCACTGGCATGTTTTCATCGGCCCAATCCACTAATCGTTCCTTAAGAATGTCAATGTATTTAACGACTCCAACTCTACACCACGAGAAACAACCCCAAACGTTAAGCGAGCCACATCCATGCTTAATTATTGGCAAAACGTATTTAGGGTGAGAAACTGTTCCTTTTGGCCTTCGGACATAACGTGCACCATCTCGGCCGAACCTAATTATTTTAGTTTCGTCACTCCACACTATGTACTTCCAATCGTTCGTTGTCCAGTTGTCGTGTGATCTTGCGAACTCTATTCTAAGACTACGTTGCCTTGCGGCTACTAATGGTTTCTTCCGAGAAACACTACCATGCAATCCAACTTCTACCAATCTTCTTTCTGATTGTGCGTGGACCTATCGGGACATCGAATGCAAACGAGAGTTGGCTTTGTATCTCTGTGGAGCTTATTTTTGGGTCTTTTTTGGCCAGCCTACTAACTGCTCGATCTATTTGGCAGCTTGTCTTCCGGGCCCGTTTTTTACGAGGTACATTTTCAGCAGTCCCGAAGTTTTGAAAATGCTTAATTGCATTGAAAACTTTCTTTACAGAACAGTTCATTTGAGATGTAATTGCTCTACAGGACATTTTAAGCTTCCAAAGCTCAAGAATCGCTATCCTTGTAGGAGGATCAAAGCTCTTTAATATTCCCATTGCAATTACCTCCAAAATTAAAAAAATTATTCTTTAAAAACGTTTGCAGACAATTCGGAATTTTCTACTTAGCAATGCAAAATAAAAAGATTATTTTTATTTCACCCAAATCAAATGTAATTTAAATGTTTCTCATTAGTTGACCAGTTAAAAAGAACACTTTTTACACTCTACCTTGATTTTATTGTGTAGGTACTCTGCAAAGACTTATGCACAAATGATGCTTTTTCAAACAATTATTATCTAATAACACTTGCATTACACCGTTTTGGATACCGCAATTCTAGTCACACATGATAAAGTGAATGTGGAAATAAGAAGCAAGTTATGTTTCTAATTAGTTGTCCACAGCTGTATGTATAACTTTCAGCCAATCAAAGGGTTAGTAATACATTTAACATGTTTAAAGTGTAAAAACAGTGCGAGCTTTAGGAAAATAGAGAAGAATAGGGAAGGAATAAAGAGGAGATACCGTTGCACAAAATATTCTTAAAGTTTTGAACATTAAAATGATAGGAAAAGACGGAATTGGTTAAGCATTCTACATTCTCAATGTGCGGTTAAAATTTCTTACTTGGCAATAAATTGAGCTTAATGTGAACGTTTGACAATTCTTGGAAGTGCGAGTCTTTCGGCTGTATTGTTTTAGGGAGGATTGCAACTGACCGATTCGGCAGAACATTGTTTATGAATATTTTGCTAAAAGAGCAAGAGATGTAAATGTTTCGGTTATATTTTGTTCGCCTATAATTTTCAAAGCTCTTTTTTGAATCCTATCCAAAAGACTTGTAGTACCCGTGGCATGATGGTTAGTCCGTTGGACTGTCATGCAAGGGGTCTTGGGTTCAATCCCTGCCTGTGTCACCTTAATTAAAAAAAAAAAATATTTTTCACGGGTACTGCCTCTTGACAGGAATTGACAAATCCTTCAAGAGTAATTCTTGTCATGAAAAAGTGCTTTCTCAAATTAGCCGTTCGGATTCGGCCTTAAATTGTAGGTCCCTTCCATTCCTGAGAACAGTACTCGCACACAGGAATGGTTGAGAGTTGTAAGTCACTAGGCCCTGGTTCACAACGGACTGTTGCGCCACCCCATTTGATTTGATTTGATCCAAAAGACTTAAACTTGTTTTGGGGTCACCTGCCCAAATAGTCGAGATATATTCAAGTTATGAACGAATGAAGGCTTTGTAAATTACAGCCAGATAATGGAGAACTAACAATTGATTACTTTCCTGGAAGCACCTTACACTCATGGAAACCGGCATCGGACATTTTTGAAGCATACGACACGATTAGTAATTCTATGGACAATGTTGTGAAGATCGTGTTTAATATAATAAAGAGAGTCAGAGACAAAAGAGAGCCCTGGGGTACACCAAACATTTATTTTATGAATTAACCATCCAATACATCTTGTATTGGAAGGTAAGAAAGGTTGTTTTTAAACTAACGAAACATAGGTTCTAAATACCAATAGCACTCATTTTCGATAAGACAGGTTTGAGCCAAACCCTATGAAATGCGTTTGAGATATGAAGTACAATGATGATACTTTCTCCAATACGATGTCAAGATTTTTTAAACTGTTCGGGTAGATAAAACATCAAACGAACTAAATATATCTTTAAGCTAAAATTGAAAAGTAGCAAAAGAAAGCTCGAAAGGTTCCGTTCGTTAACCCTAAAATTTAATTTCAGATAATTCTTTTTTCCGTTTATATTTATTCAATACTTAATGAATCTACTTGGTTACCAAGGTAAATTTTTATTGAAAAACTCGAGTGAAAAAAAATTGGCGCGAGGGGGTCTCCACCCCTTTATAGCCCCGAAGCATCTGTACCTCTGAATAGGGCCCTGGTGGGCGTACTAAATTAAGTCAAAAATTGTAAAAAAATTTGTATGAGTGTGGATTTGGTTTATCTTTATATTTTCAATCTAACGAAACAAGTTTAAGATTTATACCGAATCCAAATGCAAAGATATTGAAACAAATTTTGTTTTGTCATTTATTGTATGACTTCCTTAAAGTTTAAATATTAAAGAACGATTTAAAAATAAACTTGTAGACAATACATTCACTTTCTTTTTTCAGCTATTGGAATTTTTAAGTACATAATGGGGATAAGACTGTTTCTACGAAATAATTCTAAATGAAATAAACAATTTGCAAAAGACAAATAAGGCAGATTTTCAGTAGTTGGCCATATTATACATTAAAAGGTTAAAATAGAGTCTTGTTTCGATTTCAACAAATATATTATTATAAAAATAATTTAACATACAATTTCACTCAAGTTTCGATTTAAATGTTTAAATTAATTTCTAATACTTTTAAGGTATTTTCAGCTTAGACTTTAAAAAAGTAAACTCAAGCACCAGGCAAAAATGTTAGAGGTTGTATCCAAACAAATATATTTTAAGAAACAAGAAAACTCAAAAAGATTATAAGACCAACAAATTTATTTTTAACTTCCCATAGGAAGGGTTTGCAATGGGTCCGATTTGTCGAATTGAAATTTTTGACATTTCTTGACGTCTCAAGGTCCCTAGAGTAAAATAAGAGATGTTTAGAAAAATGTCTTTGAGTGCGTGTGTACGTACGTTCGTACGTTCGCGACGTTTTAGCCCTCAATATCTTACGAAACAATGACGCTAGAAAATTTAATTAAATTTCATATTATATGGTGTAACGTGATACCAAACCGGTAAATTTTTGGACAAAAATCCAATTAACCGTTTTTTTTTATAAATCGGAAAAATTGAAAAAAATATGTTGTCATTTTGAAAATTTTACAAATAAAAAATGATTTCATCTCCAAAAGAATGTTGTGCAACGAAAAAAAACGTTTTTAACATCTGATAACATTATTTTATAAAAAAATAAAAACCTGAAAAAACATTACTCAATGTTGGTAAAAATTGAATTCTCAAATATCTTTTCAAAAACTTGAGATTGTGGCTTTAAACTTTTTTTGTCTTATGCGAAATGAACATTCGGTAAAATTATGAAAAAAATCGAATTGACAGTTTTTTATCAAAAAATAAAAACTTAAAAGAAAATTTAACAAAAGTTTGTAAAAATTGATTTTCTACACAAATACCTTTTGAAATAATGGCTTCCAATTAATTTTTACTAATAAAAAATTGTTTTTAACATTCGAAAAATTTTGAGAAAAATTGAATTACAAAAAATAAAAACCTGAACAAAAAAATTACTAATAAATGGTAAACATTTATTTTCGAATCAATTATCTTTTTATAACTTTGATATTGGCTTTAAACTACTTTTATATTTTAAAAAATATTATTGTTAACATTCAGTGAAATGTTAAGAAAAATCAAATTGACAGTTTTCTTACAAAGATTAAAAACCTAAAAAAAAACAATACTAAAACTTGGTAAAAATTTACTTTCGACTCAGAAAACATTACAAAAATTAAAAATATTGTTACCAAACTATTTTATTCACAGAAAATATTGCTTTCGATATTCAACCAAGTTTTAGTATCGTTTTTTTTCAGGTTTTTATTTTTTGTAAAACAAACTGTCAATTCGATTTATCTCAAATTTTTACCAGATGTTAAAGACGTTATTTTTCGTCGCACAAAATTCTTTTGGAGATAAAATCATTTCGTCGCGGTCTTCCTCTACTGCGCCGTCCCTCAGGATTGGATTCGAATACCTTCCGGGCTGGAGCGTTGATGTTCATCCGGTCTACATGACCTAGCCATCTAAGCCGTTGGACTTTAATTCTGCTAACTAGGTCAGTGTCGCTGTATAGCCCGTACAGTTCGTCGTTATATCTTCTCCTCCATTCTCCATCTAAGCGTACGGGACCAAAAATCACCCGAAGAATTTTTCTCTCGAAGCATCCTAAGACGCTCTCATCTTTCTTTGACAGGTTCCAGGTCAAAGCGCCATAAATGAGAACCAGGATGATCAGTGTCTTATAGATGGTGATTTTACATGCTCGAGAAAGGACTTTACTTCTCAGTCTAAAGAAGCAGCGATTTGCAAGAGTTATTCTTTGTTTGATTTCAGCGCTGGTGTCGTTGTCTGCAATAATAGCGTACCTAGGTAGACAAAGTCCTTAACTACCTCAAAGTTATAGCTGTCCATGGTAACGTTTTGTCCAAGACGTCATTGTTCAGTGTCCTTTTTTGATGACAGCATATACTTGGTCTTGCCCTCATTGACCACTAAACCCATCTTCTTCGCTTCCGTCGCAATGCTCAAAAACGCTCCACTGACATCACGCTTTGATCTTCCAATCATGTCAATATCATCTGCGTAGCCGAGTAATTGGATGGATCTTTGGAAGATTGTGCCTCTAGTGTTTACGGTTGAGTTTTGCACAATTCTTTCCAGAACGATGTTGAAGACATGACAGTGCATCGCCTTGTCTAAAACCTTTTTTGACATCAAATGAATAGGTAAGATCTTTTCCGACCTTGATAGAGCAGCGTGCATTCTACATCGTCATTCATATCGATTTGAAGCTCCTGAGTTTTTTCCAAGATCTGCCGTAGTGTGAATATTTGGTCGATAGTGGACTTTCCTGGTTTGAAGCCACACTGATAAGGACCAATCAGGTTGTGGACGAATGGCTTCAGACATTCACATAATACAACAGAGAGAATCTTATATGCAATGTTAAGGAGACTGGTGGCTCTGTAGTTGGCGCAATTTAGAGGGTCGATTTTATTATGTATCGGGAAAACTAAGCTGAGATTCCACTCATCGGGCATGCTTTCTTCCTACCAACTCATCGCCTGCTGCTTGGAATAGTTCGGCAGCGATGCCGTCAGCTCCAGCAGCTTTGTTTGACTTATGTTTACATATAGCTATCTTCAATTCATCAAGGTCGGGTAGGCGGAATTGTTGATCTGCGTCGCCGAGGTTGAGTGGTTCTATCTCCCTTACAGCGGAATTGGTTCGTCATCGCCGTTATATAATTTGGAGAATTGATCCTTCCATATTCTCAGCATCGACTGCGGTTCTAAATACTACGATGTACCGGTCGGATACAGTTTTGTGATAATAGTTTGGGGTAAAAAATAGCTAAAAATCGATTGTGTTTTTCTTAAATACAGGATTCTCTTTTTAAACGCTTTTCAAACTTAATCTGGTAATTGGCTTTTCAGAATTTGAGAAAGTTATTATTCTTAATAACCCGTGGCATGATGTTTAGTGCGATGGACTGTCATCCGAGAGGTCTTGGGTTCGATCCCTGCCTATGACACCTAAAGTTTTGTTTCACGAGTACTGCCTCTTGCGAGGAATTGACAAATTCTCCAAGAGTAATTCTTGTCATGAAAAGTGCTTCCCAAATTTGCCGTTCGTAAAATAGTTGAATGCTTTTAGATTTAAACCGAACACTGTGTCTGTACTTTAATCTTTAACCAAATAAAAACCTTTTTGTTTCGTAGCAAAAATTCTCGGTTTTTAAATTTCATTATAACAAAAGTAAGTCGAGAACCGTTATGATTCAGAAAAAATAAGTTATAAAATTGTGAAAATCATGGCCTTTTTTAAACATCGTACAACAAAAACTTGCTGTTTTTCAAATTTTAGACAATGCAACAATTTGCTACAATTCCTCAAAGTTCTTTTCTCCACTTCACAAATGCATCACACATGGTGTTTCTTTGCTCATTAAAATAAAATTATTTCCCTTAATCGATTAAGGACAACCCTTAAAAAAAACAACAAAACTTTTTTTTATCAACCTCTAATTCTCGAATTAAACAAACAAACAGGAAACTAATAAGCATTGTAATTATAGCCTTCTACTATTCTTTTTCACTTATAACAAATGACAGAGTCTAATAGAAAAAGAAGTAATAATTAACCCAACCAACCTTACCAAATGTGATGACAGTCGGTGTTGCATTCTTATGTACCCTCAACTTCCCAAAGTCCCAACTTCACTTCCACTCCGAATCTACACCAGTGCATCATTTTTATTAATAATGAACATCAGTTGTTGTTTTATTGTGTGATGGGCTCAACCTCAGGATCATCATGATCAACGACGGGCGGCGGCTTTTAAAACAACAAATAATAAAAAGGTCCCATCAATTAGGATCAATTTTGATATCATCATTTTTTAAGTTGTCCTCGATCCTTCTATTCGTATACTTTGTGTTCGCGAAGCAATCCACTTTCAAATGACTCATTCAGCGACATCATCAGTATCTACCTCTGAAAGACTGAAAGAACTAAAGATATACCTAACTTACCTTCCTTCCTTGGGCATGTATAGAGAATTGGAGATGATATAAAAGATTTAATGCGGTAGGTAGGCAGGTTGACGTCATTACATAGCGCCGGTCGCTACTCCAGAGCGCAACCAGTCAGCGCAGCGGTGCCACGTCCGTGTCACATTAGCCGGCCTCCTACACCTTGCATCCAAGTTGATCAAAGAGATCATCCTGGGCTCGATGAACGCTAAGGTGGAGTATCTTTTACAAATCGAGTGGAAAAAAGGAAGAGTGGCACTAATGGCAGCCACTGGCACCTTATTTCTTATGGTTTCTAAATAATGCGATGGCCTTTCATAGTCTGGGAGGTAATGTGGCTTCTCAATATTTGAGTTTCAAAAAATGAATTAAGGCATTTTTATGGAACAGTGAATATAAAATAGAAATAGTGAAAAGGTTTTGAATATTATAGCTGAGAATTGTATGAAGAATTATGGATAAAGAAGAAGAAGACACTAAATTTAAGATATCTAAGGTTTGACTCTGAAATTCTAGCATTTTTATAAATGTCAATTTTTTTTTATTTTGAATACAACCCCACCCTTTAGACTATCTGAAATAATTTCGGCTGCACGACAATTTCCTGGTGGCTTTGTTTGTTTGGTTTTTGTTAATTTTGCGGCATAATCAGTTGGCGGCGAAGATCTTATCAATAATAATTTGAAGGATATAATATAATCGGAAGAAAAACACACGATGATCATTTTTGGGAATCGGGTTTTAAGTGGTAATAAGACAAATTGCGATTAATTGGGATGCAATTGGAGGTGGCCGGATACAAAGTGAATTTTTTTTCTGTTGAGTTTTTTTTATTTGATGGAGATAAAGATTAAGGATAATATTTTATTTGTCTTTAGTTTTATGAAGACAGGTGTTAAGTAATTTGTATACCTACGATTTTTGAATGAAATGGCGATTGGATTGGATGTTTAAATTAAATGAATGTTTGTCTTTTAAATAAATATACTACTTTCGTATACCTAGGTACCTTACCTATTTTCAGTAACATTATTACTTTGCAGGGATTTGGTTGCGCGGTATTCCGATTCATTGGACCAAATTTAAAATTAAATTAAAAGAAGAATTTTAAGTTTTAAGGAACAGTTTGTTTTTTCAACTAATATCCCAACTAAAGTCATACCAACAAACAAAGCTATGACTTCTCATTAAGTATCTTGTTGAATGTTTACACGTTGAATAAATCTGTATCGTTAGGTAATAAACTGTTCTTTTAAAAAATTTTAAACTTTTTACTTGAATGTTTCAAATAAATTTCCTCAGAGAAAAGTTTAGGTACACCGATCAGGTTCCTATAAATTTACCAAACACTTTTTACTTTGCATTTTCTACTTTTTTAATTACGTTTTACCAAACTCAAATTTACAAGGTACAACGTATTTTCTAAAAAGTGAAAAGCTTTGTTATCTTTCAAAGTATTTGTTCTATATTGTTTCACCAAAAAAAACCTTACAAATTATAAACGGTTTTTCAATTGGCATTGGTAGATTTTGGGGCCCCTTGGCGGCCATTTTGTTTTGGTGACATCTGTGGCAAGTTACATGATGAACAATTTTATTATCAAAATGAGTGTTCGTTAATGCAAACGTTGTGAGCATTGCTGCCATTTTATGGTAGACGTGGTGGCCATTCACATTCGACTCTTCAACGTCTGGTGGCCTTATTTGAGGCGACCAGTTCAGTAAACAATCAGCCAACACCAGTTCACTCAAGGAACGAAAGATCGGGCAAGAAAATCTCTGCGGTCCGTGAAAGTGTACGGCAGTCTATTCCTTGCCGTGGACAAGAATTTTGCGTCAATAATTGGTCCTACACCCGTACAAGATCCAAATCACCTAGGAGCTCAAAGTTCATGACCATAGACATCGCGGTTTGTTCGCTGACTGGGCTTCGAATCATTTGGAAGAAAAATCATCTCTTGTGACGAAGCGCATTTTTGTATCAATGGATGTTTTAACAAAAAATCGTATAAGGGACGACTCCAACCCACGCGAGGAAGCTTCAAACGCTTCATAGCCGGATCTATGCGAAAGAGACTTGGAGCACCCTTAAAATTACCAACAATGTTTTTCAAAACACAAAATGTTTAGTTTGAAAATTTAGTTTTGTTAAATAGATTTTTAGTCGAAAACACATTTTTACCAATTTTAGTAGCATTTCTTAAATTTTTTCAAATTGGATGATAAAAATTAATTTGAGAGATATCAAGAACCGAACATCAATTTTTACCAAATTTGCGTACTATTTTTTGTAGATTTACTTAATTTAGTCGAAAGTAAATTTTTACCAACTTTTAGAATTGTTTGTTTTTTAGGTTTTTTTTTTGTAAAAATACTGTTGATTTGATTTTTCTCAAAATTTTAATGAATGTTAAAAACAATATTTCTTTTGAGTTAAAATTAAATGAAAACCATAATCTCAAATTTTTAAAAGATATTTGAGTCGAAATTGAATTCTTGAGTAGGTAATGTGTTTTTAGGTTTTTATTTTTTATAAAAAAAACTGTCAATTTGATTTTTCTCAAAATTTAACCAGATGTTAAAAACTTTATTTTTCGTTGCACAAAATTGTTTTGGAGATAAAATCATTTTGTATTCGTCAAATTTTTGAGGTGACAAATTTGATTTGTCAGTTTTTTTGATGTATAAAAAAATTATTTGGATTTTTTTCAAAAAACATTTTTGTTTGGTATCACGTTACTATGTATTATATAAAGTTTAATTCAAGTCTCTAGCGTTTTTGGTTCGTAAGATATTCAGGGTTAACCAAATTTTTTACATTTTTTGAAACTGCTATGGTGAAAAAATCGCTCACGCAATTTTCTTAAGAGCCCTTTCTGCATCTTTCTGCATTATTATCTGTATAACAACATTTATTTGAAATCGATATCTCTTCTGGTTCTTGAGCTATGGACAACGAAAAAAACGTCGCTAGCGTACAGACGTACGAACGTACGAACGTACTAACATACGTGCACACGCACGCACAGACATCTTTCTAAAAATCTTTTATTTCGACTCTGGGGACCTTGAAACGTCGAGAAATGTCAAAATTTTCAATTTGAAAAATCGGACCGATTACAATTCCTTCTTTTGGGAAGTTAAAAAGAGGCAGGGATGCGACCCACAGTGATAACTTTCCATCCTGTCTGGGTTCTTACAGGGTTTGTAGGTTTTCGTGTTTTGTTAAAAAAGATGTCGATAAAATTATTCTTACTTACTTACTTACTTAAGGTGGCGCTACAGTCCGGGGCGGACCTGGGCCTCAACCAACAAGCGTCTCCAGCCAGCTCGGTCCCTAGCTAGCTGTCTCCAGTTTCGCACGCCAAGTTGGTTGAGGTCCTCTCCCACCTGGGTGCGCCACCTGAGTCGCGGTCTTCCTCTACTGCGCCGTCCCTCGCGATTGGATTCGAAGACCTTCCGGGCTGGAGCGTTGATGTCCATCCGCTCTACATGACCTAGCCATCTAAGCCTTTGGACTATGATTCTGCTAACTAGGTCAGTGTCGCTGTACAGCCCGTACAGCTCGTCGTTATATCTTCTCCTCCATTCTCCATCTATGCGTACGGGACCAAAAATCGCCCGAAGAATTTTTCTCTCGAAGCATCCTAAGACGCTCTCATTTTTCTTTGACAGGGTCCAGGCCTCAGCGCCATAAATGAGAACCGGGATGATGAGTGTCTTATAGATGGTGATTTTACATGCTCGAGAGAGGACTTTACTTCTCAATTGCCTTCTAAGTCCAAAGAAGCAGCGATTTGCAAGAGTTATTCTTCGTTTGATTTCAGCGCTGGTGTCGTTGTCTGCATTAATAGCGGTGCCTAGGTAGACAAAGTCCTTAACTACCTCAAAGTTATAGCTGTCCATGGTGACGTTTTGTCCAAGACGTCGTCGTTCAGTGTCCTTTTTTGATGACAGCATATACTTGGTCTTGCCCTCATTGACCACTAAACCCATCTTCTTCGCTTCCGTCGCAATGCTCAAAAACGCTCCACTGACATCACGCTTTGATCTTCCAATTATGTCAATATCATCTGCGTATCCGAGTAATTGGATGGATCTTTGGAAGATTGTGCCTCTAGTGTTGACGATTGAGTTTTGCACAATTCTTTCCAGAACGATGTTGAAGAAGTCGCATGACAGTGCATCGCCTTGTCTAAAACCTTTTTTGACATCAAATGCATCGGTAAGATCTTTTCCGACCTTGATAGAGCAGCGTGCATTCTCCATCGTCATTCTGCACAAACGGATAAGTTTGACAGGGATGCCAAAACTAGACATTGCTCGGTAGAGCTCTTCCCTATAGATGCTGTCATACGCGGCTCTAAAATCGATAAAGAGATGGTGGGTATCGATTTGAAGCTCCTGGGTTTTTTCCAAGATCTGCCGTAGTGTGAATATTTGGTCGATAGTGGACTTTCCTGGTCTGAAGCCACACTGATAAGGACCAATCAGGTTGTTGACGAATGGCTTCAGACGTTCACATAATACGGCAGAGAGGATCTTATACGCAATGTTAAGGAGACTGATGCCTCTGTAGTTGGCGCAGTTTAGAGGGTCTCCTTTCTTATGTATCGGGCACACTATGCTGAGATTCCACTCATCGGGCATGCTTTCTTCCGACCAAATTTTGCAGATGAGTTGGTGCATGCTCCCTACCAAGTCATCGCCTGCTGCTTTGAATAGTTCGGCGGTGATGCCGTCAGCTCCAGCAGCTTTGTTTGACTTAAGTTTAGATATAGCTATCTTCACTTCGTCAAGGTCGGGTAGGCGGAATTGTTGATCTGCGTCGCCGAGGTTGAGTGGTTCTATCTCCCTTACAGCGGAGTTCGGTTCGTCATCGCCGTTATATAATTTGGAGAAGTGATCTTTCCATATTCTCAGCATCGACTGTGGTTCTACTACGATGTTCCCTTGATCGTCTTTACAGGCTTCGGTTCGTGGCTGGTACCCTTGGGAGGTTTTTTTTACCTTTTGGTAAAATTTACGAACCTCATTCCTGTTGTGACATCCCTCTATCTCCTCGATCGCGCGCTTCTCATGCTCTCTTTTTTTCCGTCTAAGAAGCCGGTGTTCCTCTCTCCTCTTCTGCTCGTAGAGCTCGCGAGCAGCTCTAGTCCTTTTGTGCAGCGCCGTTTTGTATGCCTCTTGTTTCGCTGCGTGCGCTTGCCGGCATTCGTCGTCAAACCAGGGGTTTCGCTGTGGTGGCCGTGTGAAACCTAGCACTTCAGAG
The DNA here is from genome assembly GCF_945859685.1 of Eupeodes corollae. Taxonomy (NCBI): domain Eukaryota; kingdom Metazoa; phylum Arthropoda; class Insecta; order Diptera; family Syrphidae; genus Eupeodes; species Eupeodes corollae. The sequence goes on along the minus strand of NW_026605725.1, from coordinate 1,477 downwards.
GCGGCATCTCTGATGGCTGCAAGGCAATGTTGCCACTGGTTTTCAATGCTTATGCAGGAAGCATAGGACTCCTTAGGAGGTTACTAGAGACTCGATCGGAAAAGGACATGGCAGTCTCTTGCGATTGTAGCCGTCTAACGTCGAATCTTCTCACAGTACTTTCTTGTTTTGGCTTGGATCGGGATATCCGTAGCCGTACCTTGGCTACAACGAGGTAGTGGTCCGAGTCAATGTTGGCCTCTCGGAATGTTCGGATATCCTGGATACTGGAGAAGTGTCGTGCGTCGATCGCAATGTGGTCAATCTGGTTGACGGTTGATTGATCAGGAGATTTCCATGTCCCCTTGTGGATATTAAGATGCGTGAACTGCGTACTAGCTACCAGAACGTCTCGCCCCGCAGCGAAATCGACCAGCCTGAATCCGTTGTCGGAGGTGGTGTCGTGCAGGCTGTATCTCCCGATTATGCCACCAAAGATGTCTTCTCTTCCTAGCTTGGCATTAAAATCTCCTAAGACAATTTTAATGTCATAGCCAGGGCACTGCTCATATGTCTTGTCCAAGAGCTCGAAGAACATATCTTTGGTGTCTTCATCTTTCTCCTCTGTTGGGGCATGCGCGCATATTAGGCTTATGTTGGCGAATTTAGCCTTGATGCGGATTGTCGTGATGCGCTCGCCTCACACTGTTGAAACTCAAGACTTTTTGCCTGAGCCTAGTTCCAACAACAAATCCACACCCAAATAGACGCTGTCTTTGTTCACGGTAGCAGTCGCCGTAGTAGATATCGCAGTCTTTTAGTTTGCGTTTACCCGGTCCATCCCATCGCACTTCTTGGATGGCTGTAATATCTGCCTTGCAGCAGTTTAGGGCTTCCGCTAATTGTTCGGCTGCACGTGGTCTGTTAAGGGACCTAACATTCCACGTACATATCCGAAGTTCGTTGTCCTTATTTCGTTTGCGTGGGTTGTCAACAGTGAATCCGTCCGTATCCGAGGCTTGTTGTTGCTTCGAAACTATGATGCTTTTACGTGGCCAGGAAGTCACCCCGACGGCACAACCCCCAACCTGGAGGGCCAGATCCTTAGTATAACTCCAAGGAAGGGGAGCCGGATGAACCGCTCCTTATAGGCCTGGGCTCCGAATATGTCGAAGAAGCCCTATAAGGTGTTCACTAAGTAGTTCGACCTTACTGGAACTGTAGACGCCACCGTTGATTCTATCTCGAGAATTCGTTCGCTGCCGCCTGGATAAGGAGAGGTGCCTTAGTGGAAACACCTCTCCCCCCCCTCTCTCGTTTGCTGCCCCCAACAACTTTCCACTGGGGTTGGAACCCAATCTCCAGTTGAGGTACTAGGCACCCGATGTTCACCGCGGGGAGGTGAGAGTAGGAGTTGATAGACAGAGGTGGGTTTTGAGAAAAACCTGTGGACGCTTGTGTCCTCTTGAATGCACATGTCTACCATTTGAACATTGAT